>NC_051181.1:12297410-12597410 GCF_013339695.2 Rhipicephalus sanguineus
CGGAACTCGTAGGTTTCGCTCGGCCAGCGAGACGGCGTTCACTTTAAAAGAGGCGGATACTGCAAAGGGGCTCTCACCCGGAGATTGTACGTTAGGCTTGCTGTCTTTATTTGTCGAAGCATCACACAGTGTAGCGACGTTATCCACGCGTTTACGGGGCAATAGGCCCGGACATGTGCCTCCAAGATGTACATTCTAGAGGGATTAATCAATACTAAAAAAATTTGTTAATGACTGAGGCGGCGTGCGTTGATACCACGCTCTGGCATTTCGGCAAGGTGGCCCCATTCATGGATTACTCAAGGACACCGGAAGCTGATACAGATTTTATTAATACGCACACGTTCACTAGGCAGGCACATCGTACACACACTGAATTCAATACATACACAATTAATTCGCATGTAACCTACAACATGAACAATTCACTGCAGACGCATACGTGCAGACATGTTTACACATACCTCTCAATGTAGTGCACGCCCTTATATAGTCACTGAATTACAGTGCACCATGGTGGCACAAGCGATGCGTAAATTTTCTTCAACTCTTTACCATTTCATGGCTGCATCACAATATACGCAGACATTATTAAATTGTAGCTATGGCTGAGCCAAGCGCACCAGTTAATCTAAAGCCGCATAATAATGAACGATATAATTACAGAGTTGATTAGAGAGAGAGAGAGAATTCATTTGAAGGCAGAGAGGTGGCCTGAGCTAGTGCGCTCTAGCCTGCTACTCTGAACAGGGGAAAAGGGAAAGGGGAAAAAAGGAGTGATGACGGGTGATGATGGGGAGAGGAAAGAGATATGCGTATATACAATAATACAATAACCACGTGACATAGTGGTTTCGCTATAGTCTGGTGTCCAGTTCTGTGCTCTTGAGAAAATCTATCACAGCCTTGATAGCAGTTCGTGACTTTGTCTGGTCGCACATAGCTGACAAAATACCCGTCTCAGTGTTGCCACACCGATTCCTGCCAACGTTGAAGCAAGTGTATTGCGACACGTAGAGAGTTGCGACACGTACAGAGTTGATTAAGTTAGTGCGAAAACGACCATATTGAAGACCGTTCATACCATTCCGACAACATTTTGAAGTAGCGCCATCTTTCTACAGCGGCGACAGATAAAATTTCTCTCTCTGATTTCTTTATTTTCTATAGTTACTGTGGGAGGGCGCAACATCGGCAACGTTCAGACAGGTTCAGATTCTGTCGCCTTCGTCGCGTCGACTTCGTTGAGTGGTTTGGCGTTGACCGCTGTTCACATTCTATTTATGCGTTGACCGCAGGTATGACGATGGGCCATGGATTCGTTCAACTGCTAGCCCTTCAATGACGTTGCTTCTGATGCGGTACGGCCGTCTCATTTGTGTATACGTACGTTACAACGCGGCTCGTGCGAAGAAACAAGACAAGATGGCCTCGCACCGGACGGTGGTCTTTCGAGAGCGATGTCAGTGGCTCTTGGCGTCGCGGCAGCTCGATTACTTGAGTGGAGAGACTGGCGCTACAGCGCGCGAATTATGGAATAGAACGCTACCCACACTACGTGTTCTGGAATATTTCAGTACGCTGTGCCTACATGCTACTCTGCTACTGTTACGTCACGGTATTCGCCTGGCGTGTGAAATTGCGGTCATTGTGCGACAACTGTGTAGTTGTCGTTGTGGCGGTGGTTAGTCTTGCGTTGGATTTGGAATACTCTTTTCACAAAGGTGAGTGAGAGTGTTAGTGGTTACCTACTGTGCACAGCTGTCATTAGAAGCGCATTTTTGTTGAGTTTCGCACGCCAAAGCAAAACCCTGAGAACGAGAGATACATACTGCACGCGTGCATAAGTCCGTCCTAATTCTCAGTGATGGTATGCGTATTCCAAAACGCATGTGATTGAGAATCTTGGCTTAATTGACAGAAGTCGTTGACTTATTTTTCAGATATGTGCAATTATGATGCAGGTTAACGGTAAAATTCGGCCACAGCGGCCACATTTCAATGGAGGCGAAAGGCAAAGAACACCCATGTGCTTATGTTCGGGTGCACGTTAAAGAACCCCAGTTGACCGAAATTAATCCGTAGTCCCACACTACGGCGTGCCTCATAATCATACGGTGGTTGCGACACGTCAAACTCCAGCAATTATATCTTATCGTACTTTCACGCATGCACTGTCCTGTGGTATCACGTTTGCTAAAATGTTGAAAAAATTTCATGCTTCTTTATATTGCTTGTTGTATTGATAAGTGCTATAAGTGCTGTGCAAAACTAAAAACGCCTGCTCTTGCCAAGTATGTTAACGCCGAAAAAAATTAAATGATTGGTGTACAGTCTAAGGTGTTCATTGAAACAAGACTATTTTCTGAAGCGGGACTTACTGTATTTATGACAAGCATTTAGGAACAGAACTTCAGCGCAAATGAACACGGACCACGAAGACAAGAAAGACAAGGACAAGAATAAAGCAGTTAGTAAGCGCCAGTCCTTGTCTTTCTTCGCTTCGTGGTCCGTCTTCATTTGCGCTGAAGTTCTGTTCCTAAATGCTATGCACCAACTAGGCCCAACAAAAGTTTTACTTACAACACGAGACACACGAAAGTATGCGGCGAATCGCGCACACGCTGAGCGATTAAAAAAAAGAAACAAAAAAAAACGCCACACACGTTACTCAACACATAGAACAAAAAAATTGGGGGACCCTTAAGCTTCGCCTTTAAGAGTTGAACGCAATAGCGAAATCCGGCCCCTGGTGCGCACTTCAACCACTAAGTGCATACTTATTAATGTGTATTGTTACACACACACGCAAACAGACACACACGCGCGCGCGCGAGAATGGTACATACAGGTTTTTGATCTAAAGCAAGAGTCGCATGGCCTCCGAGATGCACGCCGCGCGTTTGCCATCTCGGAGGCGATGAAGAGTCTCACAATACCTCACAGATGGCAGCACATTATCTAGCGTTCGCTGTTTGCTTGATCAACGCCTCCTCTGGAAAAGGCGGCATTGGCTTGATATGTTTTCCGCTAGATGGACATAGTTGTCCATTTCCTTTCTCGATTTTTCGCTCACGGATGATTTTTCGCTCACAACCAACGGTCCCCGCGGTCCCGACACCGACGACGGAATTTCTGCGACACGAGCTCTCTAACGCTATCGCGTTAAAACAATGAACGTCACTCGTGTATTGCTCGCGTCAATCCTGGGTACAAGTAATTGCACGCGACTGGCCGAGATCAGTAGCACTGGATAGTCTAGTCTGAGGCCGCCGAGTGAACGCGAAAGGGCGGCCGCTCTCCGCAGCACGGAATCACGATGTAACTCGGCGTGCGCATGCGCGCGTGCGCAAGTCACGTGGTTAAGGAGAAAAGTTTCTCCATTGGCGCTTGCCCCAAGAGGGCGCGCCGAGTAAATCGTCCGTAGAGTCACTGGAAAATTTCAGAGTACCGCAAAGGTAGGCTGCACGCGGGCAACATTGAGCGGCGGCGGCCATTTCCCCTCCGGACAGTCCGGCGAGTTGGTAGCGTGTGTTGAGAAGTGACCCATCTTTTCGCCTCGATGCCGTGTTACGCTCGGCGTAACTGCAATATGTGTGTGTGTGTTTTTTCAAAAGGATCTCAGAAGTGATTTCGGGTCATCGACAGTCATGAATCGACTGCGCGGTAAGCGGTGTAGCTAATGAAACGTGCGGCGAATGTTGTCATGTGCTCGCGAACTCTCTTCGTGGCTTCATCGGTCTCTTTTCATTTCACGGCCGGGTGTGTTCGCAAGGTCCGGAGCTGTAGACATGGTTGCATTAGCGTAATGACCGTGCGAGATGCCATTTCCTTCGACACTTGGTGAATACTGACTGTTTGCGCTAGCTTTGCATTCGGTGTTCAGGTTCACTTCATAGCGCATTCGAGAACATTATCGAACGAGAACATTCAGCATTGCGTCCTTCGACTGATCGCTAACGCATACCTTACTTACCTTACTTGCGCACCATGCTTGCTGTTCAGCTGGGTGTTATCTGTAATAACAGTGGTGTGTGTACGGTAAGTGGAAGGTGTGCGTGAAGTATTTCTCTCGGTTCGGAACGCCAGCAGCCGAACGCATAGGTGAATCGGCGTGCGGTAGGTAAGGTGCATCTCATTTTGCGAATACGTTGTCATTTCCTAACAGATACGTAGAAAATAGGCCATCAAAAATAATTGAAGTCACTACTCAGTTGTTTTATTTCCTATTTTTTGTCTCCTTAATATTCCCAACGTTGCAGTGCATTTCCAAATATTTTGCTGTGTTCGACAAAGTTTTTTTTTTTTTTTTTTTTTGGCGTTGCCAGCGCGTAAACGGCTGGGGTTCGCTTTCTGCACTGCTTTTAATTTCAACTTTTGTTTTCGTAATGCACTCTTGTTAAAACTTCCTCGGCGCAGTGTTTTATGTTATTTTGATCAGAAATAGCACATCCCGAAAATCTTTAACGCGCATGCTACTGCAACACAGTATGTATATAGATCTAGGGCTCGCATGAAATCCATTCCCTCAATGAGTGAGAGGATTAGCCTTTTTTTCTTTTTTTGCTGCGACCATTTCTCACCTACTAAACAGTTTTGTAAGAGTACGCTCGGCGCAATGCAGTATTAGCAATATTCTTTTTTGAAAAAAAAAATACGCTTAATAACATTGCCTTATACCAAATTATCAACAGAGTTCCACGCTTCAGTTTTGCGCAGTGGCAAATGATCATGCGACAATCTTCGATTTCGCTCTGGTGCGTGACACGCTTATAACTCGAAATGCATGCACAATCTGTTCAACAGATCGAGATATAAACAGCCGAGCAAATAGAAAGATATGTAGTATGTAGTTTTCAATATCGCTGAACATAGCGAACCGAAAAGGTGAAGTATCCTGTTGCATGAGAGCTTTTCCAGCAAAGTTTGTGTAGTTCACTGCAGAAAGGAGTGTTCTTCGAGGGGCGCGAATTCATCCGCGGCCAACTATGCAGCCACGTACAACGACGCTCTTTGATGTTAATGTTTCCCACACGGAATGCAAAAATATACGAAATTCCCGGAGTATATCACCAGCAACGTTCGGTTAATGGTGAGCTACTCCCTGGCATCTGCATGACGCGTTTAAAAAAGCGACGAAGTACTTCTAGGGACCGTGGTACTGCTAAATATCCGGCCGCGCTCTGCATTCAACGCGCCTGCACCCAAAGCGCTTGGAAGGGATATGGCGGCGAGAGGTCACGTGATGCGAGTAAGCCAATCGCGTCGGCGGCGGCGCGCGGAAAACAGATGCGATACTCTGAAATTTTTCTAGTGATTCCAATCGTCCGCAATGGAGAAAGTCGCTGCGCCGAAGGAGAAACGGAGCCCGTGGCTTCATTCTCGCTCCCTTTTTTTTAGAGTGAGGGCGTGGGAACGTGGCCACAAGACAGACACCATAAACGCCGACTGAAAACTGGAAAAGACGCAAAGCGGCGGTAAAGAAGGTAGACACAAAAACTGATCTGCGCATGCTCAGGCAAGAGGAGATACGTATCAGGTCGGACAAGAGTTGAAGATAAAAATTCAGGCACTTGATTCTTTGTTCTACAACATAATCGACGGTTGACTCACGCATGCGGTAATGCTATTATCGATATGCCAGGCCTCAACCATTAGGAGCATTTCAGCCCTTTGCATGTACGAAACCGCGCATTCATAGAATTTCGGCGTGCACTTACACTCTTGGCAACGTAAAGATAAATTATATGGCGAGCCTGCATGCGGTTACCGATCTCTCATGTTTCATCAATCTCTGACTGACAGAGTGACCCGTCTGTCTTACGAAGAAGCGGCTGCAGCTAAACGGAATCTTATATACCCCACCCGTACGGCAATCAGTATATTTGCTGGTACGTTTGAAGAAAAAGATGTCAGTGCGCTTCTTGTCTATTACCCGCTCATTCTTTCTCTGTACGGCGGCATATACCCTACCTTATTACACAACTTATTGGCTGCCAAAAAACAACATTAACGCCGCATCTACCTCCCACTTTGTTTTGCCTGTGAGATACGCAATGAGCGTAAAGAATACCTACGACACGCTTGTTACTACTGCTTTCAGAAACCATAGTCGAACTTAACGCGGCGTTTGTGGTGTCCTGACTTCTTTCTTGTGTCCGTGTTTGCACGCCCTGTCTTTTTAGAATGAATACTTACCAACTAGATCAGCTCTCTGTTATTCTAAACAAAACGGACTTCATTAAACGTTCAGCGACAGTGGCAACTGCAACGTGAGGATAACCTAGATCTAAAAGGCGCGTAACCTGTGCGTTAAAGCTAGCACTCATTTTGTGCTCACACGACTTAGTGAGAGAAAACTTGAGGCATGTGATGCCAATACCGTTTTTTACAACCTTAGAATGCTTCAACGACAAATTTAACAGCGGTTTTGCAGATGTAGGAGAATATTGCCAGCATACGTGGATCTTTTGATACGTTAACGAAATGTCTAAAAATGGTATTTTATCATTGAGAGTCAATTATTTAGTGAAGTTCAGTCCTCCTTCATTTAATTCAAACTTCGCATACTGATGTAGACAAACGTTCAAAGTTATCTTTAATCCAGCAACCAATCAATGACCCGCGTACCAAAACCTCTTAATCATATAATTACCTAAGGCGTCCTCTCAATGTGTCTACCTTGTAGAGGTATAAATCACTAAGAATTGGTGCAACATTAGAACCAATACAATTTATTGATGTCTGCAGACAAACGCCTTCCTTCCAACCTACCAACGTCCACTTTAAACACATGGAAAGAATATCCATAAATGCCCCCGTATAAACACCAAATTTATCGGTGAAGACCACTTCCTGTGCTTGTGGACTCATACAGTCTTTAACGCATTTTAGTAACCCTTGCATCGGCGAAGAGTAATAAAGGTCTTCAAAATCCATACCTAAAACTTCACAACCACCGGGGTTCTCCTCTGGACGAAACTGAAGTAGGACCTCAAAGTTACGCATGCGAAAACGGTCAGAAAAACTGAGTGGGGTTAAGCAGTTCTGCAAGCGAGTAGAAACAGTGAATTTCCAGGTGCCTTTCTCTAAAACAATTGCTTGAAAAATGATCTAATTAGTATGTGTTTTTGACTGACAAAAACAATTCTAAGGTGAGTGATTTAGCTATCTTGACATTACAAGCAATCTTCTCAAGTGTATGTCTTGGCAAAACATCGACAGCACGTTGCCTAACTACCGAAAGGTTAAGTTTTACTGTCCTAAAATTATTTTTCGTGGCTTTCAACGCTGTTCCTGAGAACGTGCTGTTATAATTTCGGAATAGCCTTCCTTACCTGAAAAACAGGCCGCAGTTTCTTCTCCACAACATAATTAAACAAAAGCAGGATACGATCAGCAGTGCTAAGTTGCTTATTAGATCCCTTGATACTAGAAATAGTCTGAAGCGCAATGCGAGCGCTTTCCTTCCGGGGCTAGTCTACTGATACTGCACGGCAGGTTTAAGGCGTCTATTGGTTTTAGATTAGGCTTAAGGCAATATTTTGCACTCAAGGCTAGGGTTTTGCAGTTGCTATAATTCAGGACAGCTCGTCTGAGGGCTGCTAAATTATTTGGCGGTGAAATACATGAAAAAAGCATGGTTGATCCCTCCGTCATAGGAATCGGAATAACACGAAAGTAAAACGTGCCCTTATAAAATGTTTACTGTACATTGATATAAGAGAGCTTGCACAATGTATATTGATGTCAGGCAGCTATAGCAGCGTTTAACGTGGATGCACCCACTTTGATGCTTGGTGGTACATCTCCATGCCGACGACTAACGTCCATGTTCAATGATTAAACAAACCCTTGTGGTAGCTGTAGTAGTTAGCTGTGAAAGCGTAATCAGAGAACGAGTTGTGATAGCCAGACTAGCGTCCCATATTGGACGCAGAACTTGGTCGCCATGCTGCGGCATGTTAAAATGTGATTGAACACCAAGGCCGCACTAGAGGGAAACGCAAAGCGCGTCGTGCCGCCCCGGTAGCCCGGCCGCAATTTTTCTCGGGGCGAGCGCGTAGGCGGGGAACGCGGTGTAACAGCTAGGTGAGGCAGGCGCGCGTCGCAGAGCTATTTTTGGTTTGATTAGCGTGATGCTATGAGCGAGGCCGACGCTTTTACGACGCTTGCGCTCAGGTCGCCACCTCGCGGTGTGTTAAGGCATTGACAAAATTGCACTTCTGTTGAAAACGCGCCGAATGGGACAAACGTGTAACGCGTTGCAGGTACTAATCGCGGAAGCCACAGTAATGATGAATTACTTTACTTTGGCGCTCCCAGAGGGCAACACCACCCCGCCGACCGGGAGAGTGGTAGATATAAAAGGCGCGCTTGTAAAGCCTCTAGAGTCTGTGACCGTGGCGCAGTGGATAGCGCGCCCAGCATCTGTTGTTGCGGACCCAGCGGTCGTGGGTTCGATGCTCGGTGATGGAACTTTTTTCTTTGCCATCTAATCGTGTACATTTTTTTGACGTCATTTCCGTGACGGAAATACGTCACTGAAGTCTTGGTGGACCCCGACATAAAACACTTTCGTGTTAAAAAAAAACTCTTCCTCTTACAGGCTGGAGGCTCACAATGTTTCACCCTTCACAAAAATTCCGCATGCTGGTTAGCTATCCTCTTCGCACAGGCGTACAGCTGCTTCTGGCGGCGAACGCCACGCGAAGTAGAGCAAGCCACATTGAGGCATTCCTTGTCGACTGTAACTTGACTCCAGGGTTCCGCGGGAAAAATGGCACAAATGCTCGTGGTATCTTCGGTGGATAGTTGCAACTATAGTGTACTAGGATAATTTCCTAGTGACGCGTCCGGGAAGGAGCGCGCGTGCCCGTTTGTGTAGACGCCACCAGGTTCCGCGGCTGCGCCTTTTGCTAGTAGACCGGCCGCTGTCTCCCGGTGCGTTTGACGTTCTCCGCGTTTGTAGGCGTTCCTTCCCAGGTAGCAAACATGGTCTAGAAAACGTTTTTTTTTTTAGGTATGAAACGGATAAAACGGATTCTAAACCAATTTCGACGTTTTATAAACGTCATAGAAAATGCGTATTATATCCGTTTTTGATAACGTCTAGAAAACGCATTTTTTAAGACCATTTTGGTCTGGAACGTATATTTGAAGACGCTTTGTTCGATTCTAAACCAATTTCGACGTTTTAAAAACGTCACAGAAAATCCGTATTATATCCGTTTTTGATAACGTCTAGAAAACGCATTTGTTAAGACCATTTTGGTCTGCAACGTATATTTGAAGACGTCTGTTCGATTCTAAACCAATTTCGACGTTTTAGAAACGTCACAGAAAATCCGTATTATATCCGTTTTTGATAACGTCTAGAAAACGTATTTTTTAAAACCATTTTGGTCTGGAACGTATATGTCAAGACGTTTGTTCGATCCTAAACCAATTTCGACGTTTTAAAAACGTCTTGTTTGTGACGTCTAGAAGACGCACTTTATAAGACGTTTTGTCGCCCAGCAGTGGACCGCGCGCCACTTAGCCCATGCATGCATGGGCATGCATGGACCACCGCGAATTGAAATTTGAACTCGAGCCTGCGCACGCCATCTCTCATTGCGATGAAGAAAGTAGCGCGCAAAAGGATAAAGGCGTATGGTGTCTACATTGCATCAGCAATAATGAAGACTTCAAAGTTCGTTAACCAGTAAACTTTACGTCATTTGCTGTAATTTACTCGCAGCGATAACCGTCTAACTTCCGCACGAAGGCCTTAGCGCTGACTGTATCCAACCGCGCGGCCGTTGCTTCTGCAATGTCAGTTAAGTTCGCCGATTTCGCATGGGCGGTCGAGCTCACCGGTCATGCACTCTTTTGCTATATTTCGTGCTTGTGTCGTGGTTCGTGGTGGCTATAAACGCACCTGTGAAGAAACTACTTCGCTGCGTGTTAAACTTGTGGACCCGAATGCAAGTATGTCTCTGTGGAGCGACTGTTACGCTGACTGACGGTTAGAGTCCCGTAAGATTCTCTGCGGAAAAATTCACTCATCAGCTTGCGCGCGGGACGCTCTCGCAACTTCCTTTCTTCTATGCTCGAGGGACGGGCGTGGTTACTTTGATGTGCGATTAGTTTTCTGTGGATTTGCGGATACTGTAAACCACGGGCTTCTGTCATTTTTGAAGGTAAGTTCATTTTTACTGCATTTGCGCTCAGTGTTTCAGAACTATGGCAAATGAAAAAGCGTGTTCCGTTGCATCACGGGCTGCATGTGCGACATGTTTCAGCAGTACGTTACTGCGGAATTTATTCAGCATACATAGTAAGGCTCTCTAAACGTAAATGCACGTCGTGGTTTCTGTTCATGCTCGAGCGAACATCGGCGAAAACCATATTTATATTTGTTAACCTAATTTCAGTAAAATGACTGTCTTTTCTTGGCCGCTTGATGAGTTTCAAGATACACATTAGCTTAAGCTATGTGTGCCGCGTAAGAAGCAGTTTTAGAATAGGGTACGCAAAGATAGCGTTCGTTGGGTGCATACGCTATTTCCGCCACTTAACGTGAGTACGCAAGAGGATGGCGTACGACGCATGCGGAGTAGCCACTTTTGCAATGGCGATGAACGAACGCAGAGCTTCGCGCACCCAAATTTAAAACTGCATTGTTGGAAGTTACGGCATGTGTCATCTGTTTTATTGTGTCACTGAAGTTTGTGGATGAGAGAATCTTTGCAGCGACAGCGTACTGGTTCATGGTTCCTTCCACAGTACTAGCTACATGTAACGAGAGGCTGGGCACGCTTTTCTGTTAGTTGCGAATTTCTGAGGGCATGAGAGTCAAAGACGCGTTTCACGGGGAGGAGTTCGGCATTTTTTCTCAGTGCTGCCTTGACTATCTCGATGCGCTTTCGGACTTGTGATTTGTTTCCCCTACTCTGTTAACCACCTCCTTTCTCGGTAAAGCCTGCAGCTATTAGCAGAACCAAGAGGTTCTCTTGCGCGTCTCTTGTGCCTGGTTAAATATAGCAGGCTCGCTCTCTGTCGCCGTACGGTGATATCGAGTTTTCATCTTTTCACACCGTCCTATAGGTATAATAACAAATACTGAAATGATCTTTTCTCCTATTTATTGCAGATGGTATTTGCCCTAGATGTTTAGAAACAAAGGCTACACCAACTAAATTATTACTTTCTTCTTTTTGATGGGCTGACTAACAGGTTTTAGTATGAAAAAAGATGGACGTCAAGAGATTGACATTTTTCTCTTTCCCGTGGAAACTTTCAAAAACAAAAGGTCACAGTTTGTAAAGCAGTTAACCTTTTTGAGCGTCTGTGTTTGTGGGCATCTTCAAGAAACCGAACTAGGGCTATTGTGCTAAAATATCTTTGACTTGAAACGCTGCCCCATGCTGCTAATGGCACAACTTTCGTGTGTATGCTATTTGTAGTGTTCTTTGCAGACTTCCGGATGTGCCTAGTGATTTCCATCAAGTACCTGTCATGAAGCCATGTGTTCAGACTGACTTGCCACACATTGTGATATTTTGACACTGAGCAATGTGATGTACTAAGTGCAATACCCTGATCTGCCTCTGACAATCCTGAGTTTACAGCTGTGTGCTTTTTGAGTAAAAAATGGGGAAGAGTCCCAATTTCTTTAGCTGATGTGTCTTATCATTATATTAATTTGTTCTTTTAGCCTGACATTTTCTAATACTGGGCATCATAAAAGAAATGTCTTTTTATCAGGCCGGCATTTTCATATTCCTAATTTTTATTTATTCATTTTAGTAAGTGGCTCATTCATTGTAATTTTTGTGGTCGTTTGGATTAGTTTTCTGTTCATACATTTTGTTTTCGCGCTACAATTGGTTTAGTTGTACTTTTTGTTATATGTCGTGTAGCGAAGCATTCCTACTCAGTAATGGGTCGTGCTGTCGAGCGCCTTCCAGTGGGTCGTTCTCTTCTCTGAGAGCACGCCCCTCGTGCAGAGAGTCGGCCCCGTTTTGACTGTCGCTGCCGTGCGCCGTCGCTGAGTGCCCGTTAATAAACGTCTTGACAATTTGGTGGAGGTGCTGTGCCCTTTAAACAACTGCGGTCCGCATTCGATGCCCTTGGAGCTTCGATCCCGTACCGTGCCTGCTACCATGACTCAAGACGCCGCCCAGCAAACGCCTCCTCTTGCACCGACGCCATGTCCGGGTGTCCCCCGCATCCGCGACCCTCCTATCTTCACCGGCGCGGATGGCACCGACGTCGAGGACTGGCTCGCGATCTACGAGCGTGTGAGCGTCCCTAATAAATGGGACGAGGCAGGCAAACTGAGCAACCTCGTTTTCTACCTCGCGGGTGTGGCAAGTCTATGGTATAACAACCACGCATCCGATTTCGCTACGTGGTCCGCTTTCAAGACCGCCATCATCGACGTCTTTGGCCGCCCTGCCGTTCGCAAGCTGCAAGCCGAACAGCGGTTACGTGAACGAGCCCAGCAGTCCGGCGAGTCTTTCACGAGCTACATTGAAGACGTGCTCGACTTGTGCAAGAAAGCCAACGCAACCATGTCTGAAGCCGACAAGATCCGGAACATCATGAAAGGCATCGACGACGATGCCTTCACCATGCTACTCGCCAAAAACCCTCGCACTGTGGCAGAGGTCATCACGCTGTGCCAAAGTTACGAGGAGCTACGCCGGCAGCGGCTGATGACGCGTCGACCTCCATCACGCGACGCCGATCTCGCTGGCTTGTCGGCCGTGTCGGACCACTCCGTCTTACTCGCCGAAATCAAGTCATTCGTCCGGGAGGAAATTGCCCGCCAGTTCTCCTTACTGGCCTTCTCTCACCCGCAGGATGTTGTACAGTCGTCGACCACACTGCTGCCTCCCCTACGCCGGGCTATTGAGCAGGAAATCGCGGAGGTTATGCCGGAATACCACCAGCCCCCTCCTGCGTCTGCGCCGCTCAGTTACGCCCAAGTTGCAGCCAGGCCGCCCCCAGCGCTCCCTGTGGTGCCCCCGCTAACATACGCTGGAGCCGTCACCAGGCCTCAGGCCTTCGAAGCGAGTGTGCCGGCTGCGTACGCCGACATCATCCCTACGCCCCGACTGCAGCCCACCATGCAGTCGTCATATCAGCAGCCGCCCCGTCCCTCGCGTCCTGCCACGTGGATGGGACCTAGCTCGGCAAACCGATGGCGCACTGCCGACAACCGCCCGATCTGCTTTGCGTGCGGTTGCGCCGGCCACGTAGCCCGCTATTGCAACCGCGTGCAGCCGCCTCGAGTCGGATCAGCCGTCACCAACCAGTCCAGCCGCCCGTATTATGACCCGCTGCCGCCTATGTCACCGACGTCACGCCCAGGTCCATCTACCCGTCGTTCACCGTCCCCAGGACGCCGCTCACTGTCACCGATGCGGCCTCGTCCGGTCGCACGAGACCAGGAAAACTAGTCGTCGCAGTCCAAGAGGCAAGGGCTGCGACGCTATCGAACAGCCAAAGCCCTCAGCAAAGCCCATCAAACGTAGTAGACGTGTTTGTAGATGGTGTGCGCACATCGGCCCTTGTAGATACTGGAGCTGCCGTTTCCGTTATGGACGCTAAATTTAGCCGACTACTACGAAAGGTGACGACGCCACTTTCCGGGCTCTCCCTCCGTACAGCCAGCGCTCACAGTATTCACCCGACAGCGGTGTGCACAGCCCGTGTCGTGATTCAGGACGCTCTGTACGCCGTCGAATTCATCATAATTTCCTCATGCTCTCACGACGTCATCCTGGGATGGGATTTTCTCGCCCGTCACGCCGCCGTAATTCGTTGCGCACCAGCCGAAATAGAGCTCTCACCATTCGCAGATTTGGCACCGGCGGACAGTACACCGGCTGCGACCAAGGTACTCGTCAAAGACGACACCACACTTCCTGCAAACTCGTCAACGGCTGTGTCAGTCTGCTGCACTGGACTCACCGACGCCGTTGCACTCCTTTCCCCATCTGACCGTGTCTTCACTAGAAAAGGCTTGTTGGTGCCATTTGCGACCGTGCAAGTCATTCAGGGCGACACCGACATTTTTGTTACGAACCCATCCCCGTACATTGTTAGGTTGGTGCGAGGGGAATGTCTCGGTGGAGCTGAAGCCCTCGAAGACGCACAAGTTATGGACGCACCGGGTGACACGCACTGCGCCAACTTCCATTCGCTCAGTGCTGTTTCCACATCTGATTCGTCCCCCGCTGATTTATTTGGTTCCTCGATTGCTGAACACCTTACGTCTGTCGAGCGTTCCCAGCTTCTATGCCTGTTGGAAGAATTTCGTTCTTCGTTCGATGTAGCGCAAACTTCTCTCGGCCGCACGTCTGCTGTCACGCATCGCATCGGCACTGGCGCCCAACCACCACTGCGGCAACGTCCATATCGCGTGTCGCCAACAGAGCGTCGTGTAATTACCGAGCAAGTCGAAGACATGCTTCGCCGCGATGTTATTCGACCCTCAAACAGCCCGTGGGCGTCTCCTGTCGTTCTCGTTGCGAAGAAGGACGGCTCTGTGCGGTTCTGTGTGGACTACCGACGACTCAATAAGATCACCCGTAAGGACGTCTATCCCCTACCTCGAATAGACGATGCCATTGACAGCCTGCAAGGAGCAGAGTTCTTTTCATCGCTCGATTTGCGCTCAGGGTACTGGCAAGTCCCCATGGCTGATGACGCTCGACCGAAGACAGCGTTTGTCACACCCGACGGCTTGTACGAATTCAACGTCATGCCGTTTGGGCTGTGCAATGCGCCTGCGACCTTTGAGCGCATGATGGATACCGTTCTGCGCAACTTGAAATGGCACACGTGCCTATGCTACCTCGACGACGTCGTCGTTTTCGCCCCGGACTTCTCAACACACCTTCAACGCCTCCGGCAGGTTTTGACGCGCTTGAGCGACGCCGGGCTACAACTGAATCTCAAGAAGTGCCCATTTGCAGCACGGCAGCTGACGATACTAGGATACGTGGTGTCCAAGGACGGCATCCTCCCAGATCCAGCCAAGCTTCGGGCCGTGACAGAGTTCCCCAAACCTACGTCCGTCAAAGAACTGCGCAGTTTCGTAGGACTATGCTCCTACTTTCGGCGCTTCATCCGAAACTTCGCGACTATCATATCACCGCTGACGAAGCTCCTTGGAAGTAACGGGCCCCTCAATTCGTGGTCGTCAGAGTGCGACGACGCTTTCGCAAAGCTCCGTCGTTTGTTGACGTCTCCTCCCATTCTACGCCACTACGACCCTACGGCCCCTACAGAGGTACACACGGACGCCAGCGGTGTTGGCCTCGGTGCTGTCCTTGCGCAGCGCAAACCTGGGTTCCCGGACTATGTTGTCGCATATGCAAGTCGTACGCTTACTAAAGCCGAGACCAACTACCCGTCACGGAGAAAGAATGCCTGGCAATCATTTGGGCCCTTACAAAGTTCCGACCTTATTTGTATGGTCGCCCGTTTGATGTCGTGACCGACCATCATGCACTGTGCTGGTTGTCGTCATTGAAGGATCCCTCAGGCCGTCTTGCCCGTTGGGCACTTCGCCTGCAAGACTACGACATCCGCGTGCTGTACCGCAACGGACGTCAGCATGCTGACGCCGACGCCCTGTCGCGCTCTCCCTTGCTTGACGACAATGCCCACAACTCAGCGTCTCACTTTGTCGTTTCTTCCATCGATATTCACACCATCGCTACCGAGCAGCGCAAGGATCAATGGATTGCCTCACTGATAGACTTGCTGACTGATCCATCGGCCACACCATCCACTCGCTTTTTGCGTCGTCAAGCCCACCATTTCGCCGTTCGCGACGACCTGCTCCACTGACGCAATTACAACGGCGACGGCCGCCAGTGGCTACTAGTAATACCCCGCAGTCTGCGTTATGACATATGCGAGTCGTTCCACTCTGATCCGCAGTGTGCACACCCTGGGGTATCGAAAACCTACCACCGCATTCGCCAACGTTACTTTTGGCGAGGGATGTACCGCTACGTGGAGAAGTTCGTTCGCTCCTGCATCGATTGTCAGCGCCGCAAAACTTCAACGCACCTGTCGCCAGCAGGTCTGCAACCTCTACCTTGCCCTGACCGACCGTTTGGGCGCGTTGGCATCGATTTATATGGGCCACTTCCCCTGACGTCCGCTGGTAACCGCTGGGCCATCGTCGCTGTAGACCACCTCACGCGATACGCTGAAACTGCTGCCCTCCCTGCGGCTACAGCGAGCGATGTGGCCTCCTTCCTGCTCCACCAATTCATGCTGCGTCACGGTCCACCCCAGGAGCTGCTCAGTGATCGAGGCCGTGTCTTCTTGTCGGAAGTCGTCGAAGCCATTCTCAAAGAGTGCAACGTTGTTCACCGCAAAACTACTGCTTACCACCCGCAGACGAATGGCCTCACCGAACGCTTCAACCGCACGCTAGGCGACATGCTCTCGATGTACGTCGCCGCCGACCACACGAATTGGGATGTCATTCTGCCCTTCGTCAAGTACGCCTACAATACCGCTCCTCAGAGCACTACTGGTTTCTCACCATTTTTCTTATTGTATGGCAGGCACCCGTCGCACACCATTGACACAATCCTTCCCTACAAGCCGGATCGATCTGAATGTGCGCCTATTTCTGCCACAGCCAGACTTGCTGAGGAGTGTCGCGAGCTCTCCAAGACCTTTACTACGAATAGCCAAGAGCGGCAGAAAAGTATTCGCGGTGACACCACCAGTTCTGCGTCCACGTTCCTTCCTGGAGCGCTCGTATGGCTCTCGGTCCCTACCACTGCACCTGGCCTCTCTTCCAAACTACTGCCCAAATACGAAGGCCCCTACCGTGTCGTCGAACGCACATCCCCGGTGAACTACCTCATCGAACCCACCGACCCATCTTTGGACATGCGCCGTCGAGGGCGCGACATTGTCAACGTGGCGCGCCTGAAGCCCTACCATGACCCGCTCATAGTGACAAGTTGCTAGGTCGCCAGGCGGCTCCCTTTTCGTAGCCGGGGAAATTGTAGCGAAGCATTCCTACTCAGTAATGGGTCGTCCTGTCGAGCGCCTTCCAGTGGGTCGTTCTCTTCTCTGAGAGCACGCCCCTCGTGCAGAGAGTCGGCCCGTTTTGACTGTCGCTGCCGTGCGCCGTCGCTGAGTGCCCGTTAATAAACGTCTTGACAATTGCTGTAATTTACAGTGTTCATATTTTTTGCTAGCCATGGCACATTTAAGCTTAACTGTGTGCTCTCTAGGGATGTCAGACCATGATTTCTGGGATAAGTTTTGTACGCTGCATTTCGAAGCCTGAAACCGTTACTTCTTTAGTGGGCGCCGTTTGAAACACGGATGCTGCATCCACAAATATTTTTAGCTAACGTCTAAAATGGCGCCTTTTGTTCCCAACGTCTAGTCTTACTTCTGTAATGATGCCAGAGTTTTTTGCCAACATTTTTTCAGTGAGAAATGTTCCAACAGAAGCATGTTGTAAGAACGTTCCTAAAAGTTTCGTTTTGTGAGCAATACACTTCAGCAACAGTGATTTTGCTAGCATTTTACGTTCTTCTTTCATTACGCATTCTTGGCTGGGTGGGCCAAATATTATTTTGCAGTTTTGTTTTGGTATTAGTGATTTCGACACATTGGAGTTGATTTCCTCTAACTGTGGTCTTAAGTAGCGTTCTGAACGATTGTTTTGAAACGAAGGGAGACACACACCAGGTGCTTGATTCATGCCTCCTTGCCTGCTTTGAATGCTGTGTTGGAGCAAGATGGCGTGTTGGGCCCGTTGGTTTACGTTCATGTTTGGAAAATTAGGTTGAATCACACTGGAAAAAAAACGTGGACAGTAGAAGTGGACAGGAGTAAGCGCTGCCCTGTCCATTTCTACTGTCCACGTGTTTTTGTTGTGTTGCTGTGGCTCGGTGTAGGGTCTTCTAACTCATTCCCCTATCGGATTGGTAGGGCAGATTCATCAATGTGCGATAACTGCAACTGTGTAGATACTTTCGATCATCATTTGTGCCGCTGTATGCTATTTTAAACACATCGCCGGACTCTCCAGTGTGCCAGTGTGCCTTCAGGAGACTTGACGGTCGGCCTTTTCCCGAAGGAAAGGTCTTGGGAGTCTGTCTTCATAGCACATCAGCCAAGAAAACCATACGAGCCCTCCTGCAGCACTTCAAGGCAACAAAATTGAGTGACCACCTGTGATACGCTCATCTGTGTGTGTGTTGTGAAATGTGTCTCTTTCTCTCTATTTTTACTCCCTCATTCTCCTCCCATGAGTAGGGTAGCAAACTGGACGCTAGTTAACCTCCCTGCCTATCCTCTGTTCCTTCTCTCTCTCTCCTTCCTACAAGAAAAACGTTCAGCGGAAGATGAAGCGTTGAGGAAACGTTTCATCATGAATGCTTGTCTTCGTCAGGGCCCTGACGGCAGGGGCGTAGCCAAGGGGGGGGGGTTCAAACCTCTCCCGAAAAATTTCAATTTTGATCGCGTTTATATACACGCACACATACAAACGCACGCACGAACATACATAAAGTATGGTTGAACACCCCCCCCCCCCCCCGAAAAAAAAATCTGGCTACGCCCCTGCCTGACGGAAACTAGTCCCCTTGTCGAGTCGTTGGCTTCAGCGACATTCCCTTTCCGACAATTTCTCTTCACTTCATCCTTGCGTTTGAATAAGTAAAGCTAATGAGACGACGCTTACATATTGCAGAATGGCTGTGCCAGATCCTAAATTTTGTCATATTGCACTGTTAGTTGTTTGACAACAATTCTGCGAATGATGAATCGTGAAACAAAAAGTGTTCTTGAAGGTTGGATACTATATAGCTGCAATTTAATTACCGCGATATTTTGCGTTCTTTTGCCGCTTCTGAATAATGTTATATAGTCGCATGCTATATCTCATTTCGTGGTTTTTACGTTTCTATGCTGTACATGAGTCGTTGCCGTTTTACATAATAAATGATGTCATGACCACTTTTGTCTGTGAATCGACTGAGCTCTCACTCTGTAATAGTAATTACCGAATAAAGTAACTGTAATTACTATAACAGAGAGGGCTTCCTAAAAACGTGCACTATTGTAATTGCATGCGCAAAAACAAAACAGCTAAAAGAAAAGTGATCCTGCATGACGTCTTAAAAACGTTTAGAAAACGTCTTTTCAAAGACGATGCAATGGGATATTTTTATTGTAAAAATGGATTTTTTGCGACGTTTTTAAAACGTTTTCTAGATCGTCTTAAAAACGTTTAGAAAACGTCCTTTCAAAGACGATGCAATGGGAGATTTTTATCTGTTTTAAAAATGGGATTTTTTGCGACGTTTTTAAAACGTTTTTAAAACATTTTCTAGATCGTCTTAAAAACGTTTTTTAGATCGTCTTAAAAACATTTTCTAGATGGTCTTAAAAACGGATTCTAGCCGGACATTAGACGAGATATAAAACGTTTTCTAGACCTTTCGCTTCTTTTCCGTGACGTTTTGTAAACGTTTTTTTCGTCTCGAATAAACGTTTATAAAACGTCAATTATCCGTTTTGTGCTACCTGGGTTATACGCGGGATTGTTTGATTTCAGCACAAAAAGACTGCACTTACTGTAGTATAGTGTAAAGAAAGTTTTTGAAAACCACGTCAACACACTGGTATCGACAACGTCGTCTGCTCGCAGAAAAGCTCCGGACCGGCGGATTCACTGCAGTTCGGGACATCGTCTCATCAGTATGTATTCGCAGCTTTTATCATACATTGGGCAAACCCAGCATATGTGGGCCTGTTTTTCGTCTATGGTGCAACATCTATCACATTTAAATCACGAGCTGGTCACAAACTACACAAAAGTGCACAGCAACGTCAGCGCTGCGTTGCTATGACAGAAGGCGTACAATTAAATTACGGCCTCGACGGACGCATATTCATGGTGATAAAATTTTTGTACTTTGTAGTCGGTTACAGAACCGCAGCTAAACAAAATTATTCCGGCGTTTCCTTACACCATTTCACGGCCTGCAACAAGGCTGTTTTTAAATGCGAAGCATTTCTTAGCGAACTTCTGCGACTTTGAGCGTATCTATCTATCTATCTATCTAGCCGCCTACGACTTTGTGCTCTCCTGGTCGCTTGGTTAATCGAATGTACACCAAAATTGGTATGGCGTAACAGGACTGCATGACAAACATCAGTGACAAGTCATAACATGAAAATCATGACACGCATGTCATGTACAGCATGATTTACATCCCCGCTCATGGTGCTCTGGCGGCCGTTTCGCTAGCTTTATATACACCTAAATTGGTATCTTGCGACGTGACTGTGTAACGAACATAAATAAGACGACTCAACATGAAAATCATGACACGCATGTCATGTACAGCATGACTTACGTGCCACGCTCACGGTGCGCTGGCGGCCGTTTCGCTAGCATGATATACACCGAAATTGGTATCTTCGGACGTGCCTGTGTGACGAACATAAATACCACGAGTTAACACGAAAATCATGACACGCATGTCATGTACAGCATGACTTACGTACCACGCTCATGGGGCGCTGGCGGCCGTTTCGCTAGCTTGATCTACCCCGAAATTGGTATCTTCGGACGTGAATGTGTGACAAACATAAATACCACGAGTTAACACGAAAATCATGACACGCATGTCATGTACAGCATGACTTACGTGCCACGCTCATGGGGCGCTGGCGGCCATTTCGCTAGCTTGACCTACCCCGAAATTGGTATTGCGCGACGTGACTGTGTGACGAACACGAGTTAACATGAAAATCGTGACACGCATGTCATGTACAGCATGACTTACGTGCCACGCTCATGGTGCGCTGGCGGCCGTTTCGCTAACTTGATATACACCAACATTGGTATCTCGTGACGTGACTGTGTGACGAACATAATACGAGTTAACATGAAAATCATGACACGCATGTCATGTACAGCATGACTTACGTGCCACGCTCATGTTGCACTGGCGGCCGTTTCGCTAGCTTGATACACACCGAAATTGGTATCTTGCGATGTGACTGTGTGACGAACGTAAATAACACGAGTTAACATGAAAGTCATGAAACACATGTCATTTACAGCATGACCTACGTACCGCGCTCATGGTGTGCTGGCGGCCGTTTCGCTAGCTTGATCTACCCCGAAGTTGGTATTGCGCGACGTTACTGTGCGACGAACATAAACAATAGGAGTTAACATGAAAACCATGATACGCATTTTCCTCAATGACATACAAGACGATGTATGCAGCTCCTTGCTGGCTGCTTCGCATTACATGGATTCCCACAATGCGTGGGATCTGCCGGCTTTTTCTGTTCAGCATCGTACATGGAAGCGTCCGAGAAATAAGAAAAAAAAAACAAGTCCTCCACCGTTTTTTCTTCACAAATACTACCACGTTGAAATATTCGCAATGCCCATAGACTGTCGCGCCGCCAGCGGAATTCAGGAGCGTCCTCTCGAGGAGGGTTAGTAGACGACAAAATGGCAGCACTACGCAGTCGCTCCCTTGTTCGGCTGTGCTAACCTCAGTGTTAACGCGTTGGCAAGGAAGGAACACTACGACTTGGCATGTTTACTGCATCAATGAACAAACCGGGCCCTCCGTGACACGAGAAATCTGATTCGTTCTTGCGAGACGCGAAGGTTTCGTGAAAATACGTGGCGACTCATGCTTTCAATGCTAGCCCACAGCGTACGCATACTATCAGCTTCGAGAGGCTTTCTGTAGCCACGTAGGTTAGTTAAATGTTATCGTCTGACATATTCAGTTGAAGCTCACCCTGTTTTACTTGTATATAGCATTGGTCAGTGTTTCTTGTAGTGCATGAATCCCATATAACACTGTACGCGGGAGGTCGCGCCGACTCGCGATGTGCTCTTGTAAAACTGAGCGATCTCAAGTTGTCGATACATTAAAATATGCCTCTATCCTTTGTCAGCAAAGCGCTGTTACTAATCGTGCGAGCGACGTTTCAGTCATTCGAGGACGCGTCTGCTCCACGCCTTTCGTACAGCGAACGCTTTCCACGCCGTCCTTCGCCAGTGTGTTGGTTTCATACCCAGCGCTGCGCCGCTTGTTTTTGTACGTTTGTTGGTAGGTGGCAGCACACTGCAAGCGATATGCTCGTTCACCGATCTGAGAGCGAAATGTTCTCCGCGCCCAGACGTCTCTGTAATTGTAAACGTGGTGACGCGGAGTGGTTGAAAGTTGTTCGGCGGAGGAAATTCTTCAGATTGCTTTCAGCAGTGATGTTGAAAGAAACCATCTTGACGACGAGGATTTTTCATTGGACGTAGAAGAGTGTGAAGGCACCGAGAGTGGCAGCGACAGTGAACGATCAGCTGCTAACTCACGAGGAGGGAGTTGCACTTCACGTCCCCTCGTGCGTCATTGTTCTTTCACGCTCGTAAGTCACTTTCATTGTATTTAATGGATAATATCCTTGAGCGAGATCAAAATAAAAGCATAGTTCCTCTTGTGCATTGCATGTATCAATTATTGTGGATATTATGGGGCGCCGCATGCCGCCAACACGCTCGAGCTCGACCAGAGAAGCGAAATGGTTAGAGCGTTGGAACGTGCAGTCACGGCCACAATCCACGCCTCTCGGCTAACTTCTTCGACGTTGCGAAAAGGATACGTGTGAATTCTTTTCGATATTCGTGTTTCGATCGTGCTGATCGAGCCTGCAACATGCGATTGAAGTGAATTGCACACGGCTAGAGTCTCAGCATGGCTGTGACACAAGCGCTACTGAATGGGAAGTTACATGCTTGTGTTCCGTTGAAGGCGTAACTCCGCGTTCCCGACTGTACAAGTAATGACGACGGCGTATTATGTTTGCAAACAATCACCACGTTAAACGTGCGGTCCCGTGCAGCAGCGATGGCGCTACTCGCTGGCGGCCTACTACTGCGGCAAATCCGTAAGGCAGGCTCGGTACAACGTATCTATAAACGTTGGCTCGGTACGTACTACCTCGGAGTGCCGTTCTGCTCTTACGTCAATTTTAGTTCATGCAGTTTTATGTAGCACGCACAAGATCTCGTAAAGCATCGTTATGCACGGTAACGGAGCTGAAAGATAACCTTTCACACCACAGCAAATGATTAGGTGGCCAGTACTTAGCACTTTCCATGGCTTGGGAAAGTAGTTTAGTCTCATATCCAATTCAGCACAGCTCATGACTTCATCCGGTGAAAGTGGCACGGGCCGTACGTCCGCACGTACTATCTGTTCCGATGCTAACAAACGGGTTGACCCTCCTCCTGGCGCCATCTTGAAAAGCACGGCGCGCCACCTATTGGCCGCGAGATCTAGCGGAGTCGCCGCCTAGCGGCTTCTGGCTGAAGCGCGCGTAGTGTGGATTGCTCCGTGCGTCGTCTGCTAGCCCCGTTGTGTTTGCATGTGCGCGTACGTCATGCAGATCCTCAAAAGGCGGTTTGTTTCGTTGCGTTAGTGCAACTTTAACCGCTCGTACGTATGCCTAATACGATGTAAAGAAGCATTTGGCCTTGATCGGCTGTATATGTACTGTAATAAGATCAGAGAGTGCACTTGTCGAGAGTGCTGTGTGTGGTCGTCGTACCCTCCGTTCATGAGAGTCATATCAGTGTAGGTGCCGCTCTGTGGTTAAAGCGCATTGCAAAGTGCACTTGGCGTTGCCCTAAAAATGAGAAGTATTAAATCTCATGTGGATATAGCCTTTTAGCGGCGCGGTGGTAAAAAAAAGGCTCGCATGTACTTGAGCGTTGTGGCTAGGTGTTGTTTATAGGTTACGCGACGAGCTTTAGTTGTGTACGGTCCTGGTCTCACTAGAGAGAAATATTTCTGTTAAGTCATGTCTGACACTTCGGTACCTAAATTGTCCCCTAAAAAGAACAGAAAATGAAATGACACGGAAATCGCAGAACTGAGTTGCCTTGCGCAATTTTAATGTGTGGCGAAATTTATACAGAAACACCCGTGTACTTAGATTAAGGTACGCGTTAAAGAGCGCTGATGGTCAAAATTAATCCAAACGGCGTAGTTTACATTTATGTCGTAGTAATTTCACGCGAAGTCACATCTTTCTTTTCTTTACATTATATTGAGCGTTTGTGTTGCGTTGTTTAGATTGACAGAAGGCAGCGGACATTATTCGTATGAAAAAGCGTACTTTGGTCCCGTGAAATAACCGGACCTTTGTTCAATTACTGTCGTGCAAGTAATCAATCAAAGAAAGTTCCGTGCTGTATAGTTACCTTTGTGTACTGTTACTGGAATAAAACAAGCGTGTGCGTGTTAAACGTCTCAGTCGCACTAAAGCGCTGTCGGCGACGTAGCTTTCCTCAGTAAACCGATAAACTGTCCAACATTTCATGGAGAACTGAATAAGAAATGCGAATGAATATTTCAGCACGCAGTGCACAAAGTGCTATTTCAACTCATCGTGCAGGAATATGGGCTTTCTTTTTGTTGAGGAGCATGCAAATGAACAAGAAGTAAATAGTTAATTCAGTCGCGTGGAACACAAGCTAAACATGTACAAATAAAACAACAAAAAAAAAACGTCACCCATTGCGAAAACGCCGACTGTCGCCGAAGGCGAGCAACCCGTTCGTTGGCAGAATGTGCTTCTCTCACAAGTAATTGTAACGTTCGGCGCGCTTCGTGCAATAATTCGGGAATGAAGAGCGCACATATTACCGCAAAGCTGCAGTCAACGCATTTTGTTTGCCGGAAATCGGGTCACAACGCTCACAACGAAGCGCTGTTGTGCACGTTTGTATACGCGCCGACAACCGCCTATCCACACTAGCGCGGCGACGGTGCTGCCACCTGTAGCCCGATCTCGCGGCGAATAGTTCGGGGGCATTGCGAATAGCGTCGCACGGCATACGCACGAAGCAAGCAGCCGCAAAGCGCGTCTGAACAGGCACATCCCAAACCAGCCCGAACCGGCTCCACGACTAGATAAAGGCGCAGCAACGCCACCAGTGGCGTCTACTAGCGTTTGCTTCAACCGGCCTATTGTCCCTCCCTCCCATAGAGTTTCCTAACATTAACTGGAGGGAACTCTGGCGCTGCGATCGTTCAGCCACCATGGAATGATGGGTAGTACACGGATTTGCCTAGTCCTCGTACTTGCGGGCTTCGAACGCACTTGTGGCTTTGTTTATTGCTGTGTTTTGGTTTTCTTTTGCATAAAAGAATGGATCGTTGTGAACTTCGTGACCAGATTTAAATTGGTGAGCCTAAAACGGATAAAGTGGTGAAGTGAAACTGCTGACCTTTGCGGAACTTCGTCTTGCTACAAAGCGGATGCAGGCGACGCGTAGCCAAACGGAGCCGAAAGAACGAAGTTAGGCAAATCCGTGTACTACCCATCATTCCCATGCTGGCTGAAGCGTCATGCGTTGGAGCTCCCATAGACACTAGCGCCAGAGTTCCCTCTAGTAAGTATTGTAGGAAACTCTATGCTCCCTCCTGGACGCGTCACTAGGAAAATTATTCTAGTACACTATAGTTGCAACTTCAACAGCTCAAACTCGATTCTTCGAAAACCACGACACAGTCATAGCACGAGGCAAACACATGGCAATTATGGAAGCAGAAAAAAAAACATGATTGTTCAGATAAGTTGAAGAACGTTTGTGGTGCCTTGACTTTTCTGTTGTGTCCGTGTTTCCAAGCCCTGTCTCTTTAACATAAGAGACGCCTGTACAGTGGCGGTCAAAATTTTACAGACCACGGGAGCGCGTGGCGAACAGCACCGCGGCGCCATCTGACGGCTGCCTGCGAAGTTCGAGAGCCCTTTTTACCTGCCAGCCAGCTCATTCGCTCCCTTCAACAGCGCGCGCATCGGAACGCAAGCATAAGCGCAAGGCGGCAACTTCTGTTGTTGCCGCGGAAACACCGAGCGGTGATACCGTGACGAAAACACGTAATTTCTACTGGCCATGCTCGGTGCGCGCCGCATTCTACGCCTTTGTCCCAGACGCTCCGCGGCGCCGGAAACATGCATGCGGCGTCAGTTTTTCGAAAATCGACCTTTGTGATCACGTTATTCAGCAGCGATGCAGTTTGCGCTCTACTGCAGTAAACCAGAGCACTAATTAATACTCCTTATACATGTTACGGGCTCGTACACATCCAGATATCGATCCGCTGTACAATAGACGCAAAGAAGTGAACGGAAAACAGACGTGGTTTATGTTTTCTCGGGAACCCAAAGAAATTCTAAGAGATTAAAGATTCGTCACGAATTTCATTACTTGGGTACATTTCCATAGATGACCATCACATTCTCCACATGGAGTAGCTGATGACGAAGTGGCATTAATTTGTGAATGTCTCCCTTGTTCAAGCATCTGTGTGGTTTTCGCTTGCCTTGTTTAAAAAAATACTGCGGCTAATTTTAGGAAAGCACAACTTAATTGAAAGTGTTTGACTGGTTTGTTAATTTCCTAGCGAAGTACCGTATTTACTCGATTGTAGCGCGACCACGATTGTAACGCGACGGCTGACCTTTCATTGCGTCCAGGAAGAAAAAAACATGGCTGATTCTTCTGTCATAGGAATCGGTATAACACGAAAGTAAAACGTGTTTTCACACACGTAGTTCAGCGTTTGTTGTGCATTGTTTTGCCCCGAGGGCGAAGGAAAAAGTTGTAATGTCACGCGAAGAACGGCAAACAGCTCTAAACTTGCAGCGCGCTGCTTAAGCAGAAAGGACGCACGGAACGAATATACTCAGGATGAGCGCGAACTAACAACTGTCACAGCTCGACAGTTAAAGTGCGCTGGTCAAATACAGAGGACGCACGAAACGAACGCACAAGTATGCACAGGATGTGCGCGAACTGTCACAGTTGTAACTTATTTGTTTGTGAGCAGCGCGCTCCTTCCGCAAAAGCGGCCGCTACAGTGAGCGATGTGACCTTCGTGCTCTCTGTAACTTCAACGCAAACTTGCGGTGAGAGCGCAAGGCGTACAAGATAAGCGCGCGCGCACGAGCGACCACGCCCTGTAGAGGCACACGCTCATCTCAACACGTGGGGCGACGACCTTTAAAGCGCGCCCTTCGATCCCTTCGCGCCATCTCGCTAGTGATAAAGAAAACACGCTGATGTACCACAAATCCCTGAGTACCGCCACCGGCAAATGGTACATATAAAGAGCACGCCGTTAGTAGAAGAAACAACGTGCTGTCTGTGGCGGAGTCGTTTCGCGCTATGCGCTGGGGATCGACAGGTCGTAAGTTCGACTCCCGGTGTCGAAACTTTTTGTTCTAGTTTTTTCTTTGCCATATGTTTGTCTTTATATTTTACAACGTCATATCCGTGACGAAAATGCGTTAGTGGAGCAGTGGTGGACCCCGGCATAAAACACTTTTGTGTTTAAAAAAATAGAATTTCGTTATTTGATTGTAACGCGAGGGTCGACTTTAGGTGGGAAAATATGAAAAAAAATATCACAGCATATCCACGGAGTGAATGATGATGAGTGGGCGAAGCTGCGGAGGTTCATCGGTAAACCGTGAATCTTCCGTGAATTCTGCCCAGTACATCATCACCGACGTGAGCTCGGGCGCGTTTATACTAAAGGTTCGATGAGAGTTATGACGACTTGCAGCTCACTTTAATTTTACATGTACGCTGTAGAATTTTCATTGTTTAATCATGCACAGGAGAAATCGCACACACGCACTACCTTGGAGGTCAAAATCCAGTGCCTATATATACGGGGTGGCCAGTGAACGGTTGTGCAGCGCGAGCGGTCGGGTTTTTTCAATCAAGACGCTGCCGCGACGCTGCCTGCGTCGGCGCCGCTGCGCCGCGAGGCAAGAAAGGGGGGGGGGGGGGCTTTCGCAACGGGCGATCTGCCGGCTCTTCGGAAGGTCGAGAACTGCGGTAAACCGTGCCATCGAGTCCTACCGAAAGACGGGGCGAATCGCAGGCAATGAGTGTAGTGGAAGACGCAGATGTACAGAAGATGGAGTCGACAGAATAATTGTTGCCAACGGCAGTAGCGGGCCCTCATATATCTGCCTAAGGCATAGGAGACTCTCTGCAGTTGGATGTCTCCATTTCGACCATCCGAAGAAGACTGGTGGAAGAAGGGCTTAAAAACTGCGCTGCAGACCAGAAGCCCCCCCATCACGGAGAAGCAGAGGACACAGTGACTGCAGTTTGCGCTGTTTGTGCAAGCGTGGAGTTGAGCGGATTGGAATGAAGTCGTGTTCAGCGATGAATCGACATTCTCAAGGCGCTGGGACCAAAAACGACGAGTTTGGTGCCCAATGAACTCCAGGTAAAAGGTTTCGCAGTTTGTTTCCCTTTCTTATACATTCATAATAATATCATAGTTCTTGCTTTAGAACGTGCATCAAGGTTAAGCTTGACGCTAAGGAACCCCTTGCCATCAAAATTATTCCCGGTGCCTCCGCTCCAACAAGTTTCGTAACTACATCGTTGTGATTGCACGTAAAGCCTCCAAATTTGTTAAGGCCTTAAGTGCCGTATCAGACGCTGGCCTTGAGAAGCGCAGCGTGCGGTACGAAAACCCATGTGACTTTAGCGAGTCGATAAAAATTTAGTAAACGTCAAGGTTCCAGCCGAAATCAAACCCGCGTTGCAGTTAAGTGTTCTACCCCGGCGCATTTTCAGCGCTTTAGGCGGCTTTGGAAAAAAATATACAGTCTTTATGTCGGGCAAAAAGTCGCGTAATATTGCATAATAGATGTATCGACAAGTACGGCAGATTGCGCAAGTTGGTGCATTATGATATCGTAATGGTATAGCACAGCTCAGTTGGAGCATAAAGAAAAGAGGCAACAGCGCTAAACTTCCAACTTTTGTTTATTGCATGACCGTACAGCACATTATATGGCTCACCTCACAGCAGACGTGACGCCGCTACCTGACGAAAAAACCAAACATGTGGCGCAGCACACGTGATTAGAAAACGCAGTTTACGCAAATATCACATTAGCTGCACCTCACTGCACACGCTGAAGAAAATCGATCTCTTTTTCAGATAAGGCTATAGATGGCGTACTCACACACAGCTTCACATATTTCGCAATAGAATTCGCCTCGATGATCTCACGTGTCAACTGATTACGACTGCGGCCCAAAACGACACAACGGTCAAACAATGGAGTGCATGCACACGTCTTACAATGCATAGCCAGGAAACTGCCTGAGGAAATCTTGTTTTTTAAATTGCAAAAATGCTCGCGTAGGCGACCATTGATACACCTACCCGTCTGTCCTATGTAAACCGCATCGCACGACAGAGGGAACATATACACGACAGCTAGGGAACATTCCACAAATCTAGTCACATGCCCCTTTCCTCAGGCGTATCGAGTATGTATCGAGTGTCAGAAATGTAGAATCACATCAGTCGTCACATCATATATAAACTGTAATAAAGCAGTTTCATTTCTTTGTGCATTTCTTTTCTCTTCAGGTACTCGCCGCTATTCACGCAGAAGGTCTTTGCCAGCGAACGACGCGCCGTGAGTGTCTGGGCCGCCATGAGGCGACAAGGACTTGGCCCACTGGTCCTCATCAATGGGAACTGAACGGCGTCAAAATACGCTCCTATTATAGAGCAGGAATTGGTTCCCTATATTCAGGATGGACCTTTTAAGGATGGGTGCTGCATCTTCCAGCATGACAAGTCGAATTCACACTGCTCGCAGTGTCAAATCCCTCCTTAACGACCTTGCGATATGCACACTAGAGTGGCCACCAGATGGAGCGGACCTTAACCTCATTGAAAACGTTTGGGGTCTCATCAAACGCCAGCTGGCGGCGCGGAACTTGGAAAGTGCCACAAAGGACACCCTTCGGACGGCAGTGAGGGAGGAGTGGGAAGCGCTTCGTGCACACCCGAAGATCGTGGCCGCACTGTACGAATGAATGCCAGGTCGGGCGGCGCAAGTCATTGCCGCCCACGGTCATCTTACCAAATACTGATACCCATCTTGCACCTCAGGCTTGGGTATTTATTTTATTTAGTATGAAAAATAAGTTGCTTTCATTGCTGCTTCTCTTTCCTTGTTCTTCGGTTCAAGGGATCAATATTCGGCTGTTTAACGCATGTAGACGCCGCAGTGTTCTAGTGGTTATGGCCATCGAGTGCTGACCCGAAGGACGCGGGATCGAATGCCGGCAGCGGCGGCCGCATATAGGTAGAAGTTAAAGGGGCCATGACACCCAATTTTTGATCATAATCTGTGTTGTGTGGATTAATCCTTGTGCATTCACAAATAAGCTAGCGAAATTTTAGCACATTTGGTCGAGCACCTAATTTATAATCGAATGTTTTTATAAAACGCGAGCGGCCCGAGAGTCAGGCAACACTGGTTCACTCACGAGCCGTGACGTAACAAGCACCTAGCTGTGCAAGCGTCTGCATTACGGCGAACGATATTGTTCCGTGGACAGCTGCACGTATATCGAGATATTTTAGCTTTCTTCAGCTTGGCACTGAAATTGAACGATTTGCAGCGGCTGAAACTTTGGTAGAAGACGACAGCTCCGTTCCGTGCTGGACGTGACGTCACACGCGTCATGGCAAAATGGCGGTCCCTGGCGGTGGGCTGGGTTTACAGCCGGTGACCTCAAGGGCTTGTTTTGCACTGAAATATTCTTTTACGGCCCAATTTTGAAATCTGTATACGCATAATAGACCCTCTGCTTCTAGTTTTCGCTGTAAACCACAAATCTTTGGGCGACCGTGTCATGGCCCCTTTAAGTTCTAAAAGCCCGTGTGCTTAGATTTAGCCGCACGTTAAAAGTCACTAGATGGTCAAAATTTCGAGGACCCAGCGCTACGGCGTCCCTCGTAATCATATTGTTTCGGGAAATACACAGACTCGAACGAGTACGAACAGATGTATTTACAAGTGGTTAAGCGAGCAGCGCTGCTGATAGGAACAGCTCGCGTCAGTCTAGCTTGTTCTTCTCCTTTTCTTCGTCTTGTTGACTGCGATGCCACGTAGCAACATTGTTGTTTCAGTACGTAAAACCATAGTATTTGAAAAATATATAATTAACGCATATGAGTTATAGCACACCTAATTCGGTCAAATACCATGAGTTGGAGAAAGGTGTTATGAAAGAGACGACGGCCGTCGACCGGTTAGTTGCACAAAGCTACAAAGAAATAAACGCGAGTTTACCTGAAAGAAAGGCTGTCTTTTTCAGGAATATCTCGTCGAGGACGGAGTTGTCACCATACAACCAAAATTATTTTCGGATATATTCGTACGGAGATCCTTGCAGCTTTACGCTACAAACCCGTGAATGCCATGCTTCTTCTTCAAAAACGCATATGAACGGGCGCAAGGGCCTTCCACAGAACACCGCGAGAAATTCCTGTGTGCACGTGTTCCACGAATGAACGCTGTTGAATAACCTTATCACAAATGTCGATTTTCGAAAAACTGACGCCGCATGGATGTTTTCGGCGCCGCGGAGCGCCTGGGACTAAGGCGTAGAATGCGGTTGGCACCGCGCACTGCCAGTACAAATGACGTGTTTTCGTCACGATATCCTCGTTCCGTGTTACGGCGGTGACAGCTGGAGTGACACCTTACGCTTCTTCTGGCGTTCCGGTGCGCGCGCTGTTGAAGAGAGCGAACGAGCAGGCTGGCAGGTAAACAAAGCGTGCGTGCGCAGTGTGCGCTCTGAGCTTAGCAGACAGCCGTCAGAAGGCGCGGCGGTGCTCTTTGACACGCGCTCCCGTGGTCTGTTAAATTTTGACCGCCACTGTACGTGCTTGCCGGTTGTGCAGCGGTGCACAGCCGGTAGGACCTAATGTGCTGCATTTTATCGCGATAGAAATTATACAGACACTCTCGGCTAGTTTTTGCCGTCGGCGTCGCCGTCATGTCCCGTACATGTATATTCAGCATTCTAACGCCGAGCTATTTATATACACCATTTACTCCAGCGTGCTTTCTTGCTCACCAGCGAGATGGCGCGAAGTGCGCGAGGAGCGTGCTTTAAACGTCATCGCCCCGCTCGTAGCGTGGCGCGCGCGCCTCCGTGCACTTCGCCGTACAGGGCGTGGTCGCCTGCGTACGCGCTTATCTCGTGGAGGGAGCAAGGGGTTGTATGTCTTGTGCTTTCACCGCGATGTCTGCGCTGAAGTTACAGAGCGTACGAAGGTCACATCGCTCCCTGCAGCGGCCGCGCTTGCGAAACGAGCGCGCTGTTCAAACAGAAATAAGTAACAGCTCTGACACTTCATAACTCGCGCTCTTCCTCCGTGTGTTCTTTTCTTGCGTCCTTTGCGCTTGATCGACACGCTGGAAATTTCGAGCTGCTTTGCGTTCTTCGCGTTACATTCCAATTTCTTAGTATTGCATTCATTGCTTCGCCGTTGCAGCGAAACTAACTTTTTTATGGATATCCACGGGAAGAAAAGCTTTCGCACCAGAGGCCGACAGCAGTTCGACAACTTTCAAGATGGAAAGATGACAACCGTGCTTTTCCTGTGGATCACTGCCTGCGTACAACCATTACTACGCCTGCGCTCCTGGATAACGACTGGGAAGCTCGACTGCGGTGAAATATAAAAGCTAAAGTGGATCCCTGGGCGTGTTGGTACGACAGAGCGGAAAGAAAACAGCGCAAAAGACGGAGCACAAGAGAAAAGGAACAACAAACAACAGCGCTGACTTACAACAAAGCTTTGATCGTGAACACCACGCAATATATGCTACTGCAGTGTAAAACGATGGAAAGACGGTACAATGTTGAACAAAAGGCAACATGAAGCAACTGGCAGTACCATCACAGTAACCCATGCACCATATATTATTTTCACCCATGTTATTTATTTATTTTATTTATTTATTTATTTACATACTGCCGGCCTTCTAAGAAGGCCTTAGGCAGGAGTGGGGCAGAAATACACAACGCAGCAACACAGCACAAGCTCGAAGTATTGAATAGCGTTGCACATTAGGAAGAGAAAAAAAAAATACATAAGGTAACATTCTGTGAAGCAATGACATTGGTAGAGTATGCAAAACAACGAAAGGGAACAAATTACACGGCAGTCAGACTCGCATAGCACAAGGTACTCACATTTGAAGTATTTACATAGCACAAATTACACACAGGTACTGACATTGTACTAACATAGCACAAAAAGTCCAAGGAAAAAAAAAGAAAAAGAAGGTTTTACCATTTATTTGAACGCAGCAAAGTGAAAGCGATAGCAAGTAGGTACTACATGACGTTACGTGACGCTTCAAGCGTAGTGGCGCTTACGCAGCTTCATTTCTGATAGCCTGCAGAAAAGAATCAATGTTGGGACGTTCTACCACATGAGCAGATAAGGCGTTCCACTCGACGATTGTCCGAGGAAAGAAAGAATACGTAAAAGTGCTTGTTCTGCACTTCAGCTCGGCCACCTTTTTTGCGTGAAGAGACCGAGTAAAGCGGCTAATGGCAGGTGCTATGAATGCGGATGAATCAACTCGTAATTTTTTGTGATAGAACAAATAAAATAGCTTTAGCCTGTCATGACAACGCCTTGTTTCGAGTTTCTCTAGTCCTGCTTTCTGTAGGAGGTGCGACGGGGATATTTTCCAACTGTAACTATTATAAATGAACCTAGCAGATTTTCTTTGGATACTTTCCAGTTTTAGTTTATTAGAGGCTGACCAGGGATCCCAGGCCGCAGCTGCATACTCCAATATGGGCCTAATAAATGTCCTGTAGGCTAATAGTTTTATTTCCGTTGTTGAGTGACCCAGCGTGCGCCGAAGGTATCCCAGTTGTCTATAGGCTTTTTTAGCAATAAACGTTACATGTTCATTCCAGCGCAAATCGGAGGTTATCATTACTCCTAAATACTTATAGCTGTGCACTAAGCTTAAAGGTTGATTATTGATGGAATAGATGAATTCAAGTGGTTTGTTCTTGCGGGTTATGGTCATTGCTACCGTTTTTTTACTATTAACCGTCATCTGCCATGTACAACACCAGTTCGCAATTGTACTTAATGCTTGATTTAGTAGGACCTGATCGTTAATGCTAGATACTTCCTGATATATTACACAGTCGTCTGCGAACAGCCGAATTTGGACGCCAATGTTCTGAACAATATCGTTAATGAATAGCAGGAAAAATAGAGGACCGAGAATGGAGCCCTGCGGAACACCAGATGCCACCGGAGCTGAAGGAGAAGCTGTGCCATCAATGACTACACATTGCCGCCTTGACGAGAGGTACGCAGCAATTCAGGACAGAAGACGATCATTTTTAAGAATGGGCTTCAATTTTAGTATCAGCTTCGAATGGGATACCCGGTCGAAGGCTTTTTCAAAGTCTAGAAATATTATATCTACCTGATTATGTCTGTCTAACGCTAAAGCGAGGTCATGTATTGTTAAGACCAGTTGGGTTACTGTAGACATCCCTCTACGAAATCCATGTTGCCGATGGTCAATCAAATTGTTGCTCTCAACAAAGGAAGATATGTGCTTAAATATAATATGTTCAAGCAGCTTCACTGAAGTACATAAAATTGATATTGGCCTGTATGAAGAAGGTGATGAATGGTCGTCTGATTTAGGTATGGGGGAAATTTTAGCAAATTTCCAGTCATCTGGAAGTTCCGCTCGAACCAGTGATTTGCGATATAGCAGAGTTAAATACTTCGCGCACCATTCAGCATATCGCACTAGGAACGCGTTCGGTATTTCATCAATACCAGGAGATTTCTTGGTGTCTAAATTAAGAAGCAACGTCATGACCCCCTCCTCGCTAACGGATATGTCATCAATAGGCAGTATTTCTTCGAGAAGCGAAATTTTTGGAGCACTGGCATTATCCTGAGTGAACACAGAACAGAAATACGTGTTTAGTATTTGAGCTATTTCAAGTTTGTCGTCGAGTACTGCGTCACCGACGGATAGACGCGGCACAGACTTTTTTTGCGGTGACAAGTATCGCCAGAACTTATCAGGGGATGAGAGAAGAAAGTTTTTCAGTCTCACGTTCTGGAAGTGCTCTTTTGCTTTTTTGATGCCGTTTCCTAGCATAGCGCGTAGCTCGGTAATCTTTTCTCCGTTAGCGTTTGTTGGATGACGTTTGTGCCTAGTTCTCGCCTTTTTAAGTTTACGCCCCATTCGAACGAGGTCCTTCGTCAACCAAGGGTTACAGCTGCGTACAATCTTTCGTTTTTTTGGCACGAACTGCGCAATGCATCGAAAAACCAATTCCTTAAAGAAACGCCACATTTGTTCGACGGAGCCATTTGTTGATTCGTACAGAGTGCTGAAATCGGAGAACGAATTGTCAAGCAAATCCAGTACATCGACGTCACTAGCATGTGTAAACAACGGGATTGTACTTTCTTTTACTTGAAGTTTCGAAGAAAACTGCATTTCTAAAGTTAAGAATACAATCTTGTGATCAGATATGCCTTCGAAAATATCAATTCTTGGATTCCGCCTTAAAAGCTCATTGGAAACAAGAAAAAGGTCCAAAACAGACACCGCAGTTTCTTGAGTACGTGTGGGCAATTTAACTAATTGGGTTAAGTTGTGCAAGATGACGAGGTCAACGAATGGTTGAGACGCGTCAGTAAGAGCTTCTGGGAAATAGTCTGACCAGTTAATCGCTGGTAAGTTGAAATCGCCCGCGAGTAACAGGTTGCCGGAACGAATAGTGTTCAAACACAAGAACTCGTTGAGGTTTTCAGTAAAGGAACAATCAGAGCTCGGCGGACGATATATACCAACAACAATCAGGTTGCATTCTTCAAGGAATAACTTAAGCACAACACTTTCAAGTCCCGGCACATTAGGTAATCTGGACGCTCGTAGTGATTCCTTGAGAAAAATAGCGACTCCGCCTCCCCTACCGTCACGATCATTGCGGTAGATTCTAAAGCCATTTGGTATTAACTCGTGGTCACTGATATCTTGATGCAGCCAGGTTTCGGTTACAACTATGATGTGCGGATTATGTGCTGTAATGATACTTTCCAAATCAGCTAACTTGTTAAGAATGCTACGAGCATTTATATTTAGACATCGGATACTTTTCCGGCAACCTCTACTAGTTCACCGATTGCGCCTAAGCCTACTCGTGCTCTGAACGTCAGAAGCAGAAGTCTTCTTATCTGTAAGAATAGGAACCCTCTTGTTTTCGCTGCTATCCCATCGAAACAGAGTGCCATCGATGTTAATCTTGTCATATGCCAGTTTCACTATATATATATATATATATATATATATATATATATATATATATATATATATATTACTATATATATATATATATATATATATATTTCACTATATATATATATATATATATATATATATATATATATATATATATATAATGTGATGACGAATATCGACACCGCGGCTCTGGGGTAGAGGAAAGAGGTTCGGACAATAGAACAGCTGGCCCAGGATCGGGTGCTCTCTCCGTCTCTGTTCATTGCAATATATATATATATATATATATATATATATATATATATATATATATACGGGGTGTTTCAGCTAAAAAGCACCATGTATTAAAAAATTAAGCATAGGCGCTACGCGTCTACAATTGGCGCAGTATTGTTCTGAGCCATATAGAGCACATCAGAATATTTTTTTCCAATCCGCCAAGGTCGGCAATTAACACAGATTGCTTAATGAACTTTTTAAAAAGTAAGTCTAGAGAAAAATTTTCAATACAAAAGTTGTAGCGCTTGTTAAGAAACATCGAATTTTTTAGTCTATGTTAAGATAACTCCGCTGCTTACTTTTTTTCCGTGCTTTCTTTAAAGCGTGCGAATTTTAAGAAATACCACGTGAACGAATTATCAAAGGCTGTTTCGCGCACGCACATTGATTGAGCAGGCTGTCGGTGACTGCGATGGACGTTAAGCGACAAAAGGAGCATACCGTTTCAACAAAAAAAATCGGCAGATCCCACGTACCGTGGGAATCAATGTTATGCGAAGCATGCGCGGGATGGTGATTGTGGCGTAATTTTTCACATTGAGCGAAACGTTATGGAATGACGCGAGAGAAATGTGGAAGTGGTATACGAACACTGATATGTTGAAGAGTCGCATATGTATTATGTCACCAGTTGCTTACAGTTGCGCAACGATGCCAACAGCAACATGGGTGTTACCAACACCAGACGCGGTAAGCTGATATGTAGTGCTTATATTCTTCAATACTGGATAGCGCGAATCCGAACAGGACAAAGAAGGAACACAGATGGACAGGACAGGCGATGCTCGCAAGTAAGCTTGACTCAAGAAAGTTTCCTTAGATATATACAGAGCCGAGTGGCACGCGCAGGCTCACTGCACGTACGTTACAGTCACAGTTACAGTTGCTATGCTTATACTTGTCCGTTATGACGGAGAACGCACGCACGTTTCACGAGCCCGTGTGTATGTGTAGAAGAAGTTCTTGACAGTTCTTGAACAAGGTCATCATCACCGTGATCAGTGAGCACCAGCGGCTGGACCGGACTTGTTAATCAGGTTCATTCGTGATCGCGGCTATGAGGAGTCTAAATGTAGTGAAGTGCGAGGTATGGTGCAGATGGTGGAAATCCTGGATACCTCTTACTACGAAATGATCTATGGTGCCTCCTGTCGTGGACGTGGCAGCGAGGTCCTTTGATGCCTTCTCCACATCCAAGCAGTCTTTCACGCAGTATAAGGACCAAGCGTTGTTGGGTCTTGATAAATCAATGTTGGAGTCACCGGTTATGATGAGAGGCCTGGTTCTCTTAGCAGATTTATTGTAGGAAGCATTGACCACGGTTTTTGCGTAGTCCACGTGGTCCACGTTGCGGGCCACGTGGACGAGTGGATGGTAGTTGAGCGTCTTTCAGGGCTGTTCTGTCTTCAGCTTCCTCACTTTCCTTGCGTCCGCCCCGGTGGTGTAGCGGTTAAGGTGCTCGGCTGCTGACTCGAAGGTCGCGGGTTCGATCCCGGCCACGGCGGTCGCATTTCGATGGAAGCAAAATGCTATATGCCCGTGTTCTGTGTGATCTCGGTACATGTTAAATAATCCCCGATGGTCAAAATTTCCGCAGCCCTTCGTTACGGCGTCTTTCATAATCATATCGTGGTTTTGGGACATAAACCCCGACAATTACTAACATTATCTCCTTCTTTTCGTGTCGATGTGTGTGTGTGTTCGCGGTTACTGTGTTGGATAAGACTCTGTATCACCTGTGGCACATACCCGCATAACATTAAGTCTGGTTTACGGGTATGGGCCACACGTGACTGAGAGAAAGGGTTTCATGACGTACGCGATAGGTACTTTGCGTTATTCATGTCATGACCAGTGAATCGTGTTCGTCATACACTGATCCCCTGCTATGCTAATTTTTGTATATTACAAGTTATGGAGACGACCAGGAGAGCGTCCAGACGTAGGCGGCTAGATAGATAGATAGATAGATAGATACGTAGATAGAAACGGCCAAAGTGCCTGAGGTTCGCTAAGAAATGCTTCGCATTTAAAAACATTCAACGAAAAAGCGGCAGCCACGGAGCAAATGCCACATGAGACCGTAGGCAGAATTTGATGCAGCGCAGGCATCTTTTTTCTTTTCTTTTCGCACCAATGAAGAAACACGTTGGAAAGGGCGAGGGTGACAGCGTCATGAAGGACCGAGATAAAAGATTCACTCAGACGTGGCGGCCGGTTTTCGTAGATTTTTGTTTCTTTAGGCGGTATGCCCATATCGTCATTTAGCGTCCGTCGCAGTCACCGGTAGCCTGCTCAATCGACCTTCGTGCGCGGAGCAGCCTTCGATAATTCGTTCAACTTACATTTGAGGGCACTAGAAGCGCCGCGCGTTGGGCGGCAGTCACGTGGTGTTTTTTTTTTAAATTCGCGCGCTTTAAAGAAAGCCCGGAAAAAAATTAAGCAGGGGAGTTATCTTAACATAGCCTAGAAAATTCGATGTTTCTGAACAAGCGCTGCAACTGTTGTATTGAAAACATTTCTCTAGAGTTAATATTTAAGCAGTTCATTAAGCAATCTTTGTTAATTACCGATCTTGGCGGATTGGAAAAAAATATTCTGACGTGCTCTATATGGCCCAGAACAATACTGCGCTAATTGGAGACGCGTAACACCAATGTTTAATTCTTTTAATACTTGGTGCTTTTTAGCTGAAACACCCTGTATATGAAGTGTGAATCCCGCCCGGTTGAAACTGCTGCACCAGGCAATAAGTCCAGGAATTATGCTGTCATGCCCTACGTGCACCGGCTGTCACATCGGTTTAAGAAGATAGCCAAAAGTTTTGACGTCGACGTTCTCATTTCTTCGAACAAAAAAGTTGGAAAAGCTTGTGCTGCTATTGAAAAGAGGGCTAGAGGAACAGTGGGTGTAGGTTACATGGTGAAACATCGCAATCCCGCCGTTTCCTGCTCCGTTGGTGTGGTCTACAGGATCCCACAGTCCAGTGGAAAGGTGTGTATAGGCCAGTTCGACAAATGCATCAAGGAAAGACTTCGCCAGCACAACAATACTTTAAAGGGAACGCCGACGTCGCACCTTTCGGCCCATTGAAAATCAGGTGAATGCACACCGTTTTTCAGTAACACTGTCATGCTGAAATATAAAGACAAAAGGGCGCGTGAGCTCGCTGAAGCGTTCTTTATTAGAAATGAGGGCAATGATTGTATATCCGAAAAGTCTGTTTGTCTACTCGATTGCGAGGTGCGCAATCTCAACCATTTCTTTGACGTCACCTAAATTTTCTGCGGAGGCTTGTGTTGGTTTTTGATGTGTTCTTTTTTTGTTTCATTAAAACTTCAGTTGTTAGACAGCGCTAATACTGTGTCCTTCCTTTCTTGTGTTCCGTCTTGATTGCGCTGATATTTGTTTCAATATGTTAAAGCGTTCGGTTATGCCATTGGTCTGTGGGTGGAAAGCAGTAATGTTGCGGTCGACAGCATGGCACTCTTTGGGAATGGCTTCGACGACTTCCGACAAGAAGACTTAGCCTCGATCGCTGAGAAGATCCTGGAGTGGAGCGTGCCGCAGTATGAATCGCTGTAGCAGGAAGGAGGCAACATCGCGCGCTGTAGACGCTGGGAGGGTGGCGGTTTCGGCATATCGCGTAAGATGGTCAACAGCGACGATGGCCCAGCGGTTACCAGCCGACGTCAGAGGAAGTAGCCCGTAGATATCAATGCCCACGGACCCAAATGGACAGTTAGGGCAAGGTAGTCGTTGTAGACCGGCTGGCGACACTTGCGTTGAAGGTTTTCTGCGTTCGCGATCGAGGCAGGAGCGAACGAACTTCTGCACATCCCTCGCCAGAAGTATCGTTGCCGCATGCGGTGGTAAGTTTTGATTACCCCAGAGTGCGCGCATTGTGGATCAGAGTGGAACGACTCGCATATTCAGAACGCAGACTGCGGGGTATCACTAGTAACCACTGGCGGCCGTCGGCGTTGTAATTGCGTCGGTGCCGGAGGTCGTCACGAATGGCGAAATAGCGGGCTTCACGATGCAACGCGCGAGTAGATGGTGTTGCCGACAGACCGGTGAGCAAGTCTATCAGCAAGGAGATCCACTTATCTTTGCGCTGTTCGGTAGCGACGGTGTTAACGTCGATGGAAGAAAAGGCAATATAAGATATTGAGCAGGAGGCATAGTAGTCAGGCAAGGGCGAGCGCGAGAGGGCGTCAGCGTCAATATGCTGGCGTCCATTGCGATACAGCGCGCGGATGTCGTAGTCTTGGAGGTGAAGTGCCCAGCGGGCGACACGGTCTGAGGGATCTTTCAATATCGGCAACCAGCATAGTACATGATGATCGGTGACAACATACAAATAAGGTCGGAACTTTGCAAGGGCACAGATGATCGCCAGGCACTTTTTTTCCGTGACGTTGTAATTGGTCTCAGCTCTAGTAAGTGTACGACTTGCACATGCCACGACATATTCCGGGAACCCTGGTTTGCGCAGCGCAAGGACAGCGCCGAAGCCTACACCGCTGGCGTCTATGTGCACCTCCGTTCGGGACGTAGGGTCATAGTGGCGTACTTTGGGAGGAGACGTCAACAAACGACGGAGCTTTGCGAAGGCGTCATCGCACTCGGAGGATCATGAATTGAGGCGCCCGTTACTTCCAAAGAGCTTTGTCAGCGGTGATATGACGCTGGCAAAGTTCCGTATGAAGCGTCCAAAGTATGAAGACAGTCCTACGAAACTGCGCAGGCATTTGACGGACGTAGTTTTGGGAAATTTGACCACCGCCCGAAGCTTCACCGGATCGGGAAGGATTCCGTCCTTGGAGAGGACGTAGCCTAGGACTGTCAGCTGCCGTGCTGCAAATCGGCCCTTCTTCAGATCCAGTTGGAGGCCTGTAGAAGTCTGGAGCCAAAACGAGGACGTCGTCCAGATAACACAAGCACGTGTGCCATTTGAAGTTGCGCCTTATTCATTCGTCGCGCCGCATGAATAAGGAGCCTGAGGGCTTCGGCACTTTCACTTGCATGATGTGGTCGCCTATGCTCGCGCGCTTATCTACTGGGGGGCTCAACAGGCGGCGTTTAGTTTTGTAAGTGCTTTGTTCTTAACGTGACTGTTAGTGTCGAAGCCATGGAAAGCACGAAGGTCACGTCGCCCGCTGCGGTTGCTAAAGAAGTGAGCTGCTAGCCCTTCTTCTTATAGCATCCCAATTTGCTGCTGTTGGATTAATTGCATTGCCCTTGCTCTTATTAGATCACAATAGCCGATTTCGGTGCCGTAGTTGTCCGGCGCCACCGATTACCGTAACCGCTACGCGCGAAAGAACAAAAAAAAAATCACAGCATATCCACGTGGTGAATGATGATGAGTGGGGGGAAGCGAACTCGCGCTGCAGCACGGCGATGGCATTGGCGCGAGCGTGGTCCTTCTTGATGGAAGATATTGCGACTAGATTGTTTGAGAACCACAATCTGTTGCGCACACCGCAACTATGGCCGAAACTGTTATCAAGGAAGTCCCGCTGGAAGCGCGCGTCGGCACCTTCGGGCATAGCCCGCCTGATGCGTTTTGCAGCCACTTCACGTGCTCGCACAGCCTCGGGCTCTGCCTGCCGATACGCGCGCTTTCTCGCCGCTTCATGGTCCTTCACATTTTGAAGATCCGATTCGCGCGACAGCCGTTCAGCTTCGGCCTCGCTCGAACGGCGGGGACTTCGCGCCGCAGCCGTGCAGCTTGTCGAGCAGCTTCGGCCTCGCGGGCTCAAACGGCGAGGTCTTGGCGCCGCAGCCGTGCAGCTTCATCCTCGCGGGCTCGAACGGCGGGGTCTTCTCGCCTCAGCCCTGCAGCTTGGGCCTCGCGGGCTCGAACGGCGGGGTCTTTTCGCCGCAGCCGTGCAGCTTGTCGAGAAGCTTCGGCTTCGCGGGCTCGAACGGCGGAATCTGCTTCGCGGCGTCGACGTGCAGTTTCGGCCTCGCGGGATCTCACCTCAGGATTCTGTCTGCGAGCGCGCGCTGCCGCCGCTTTCCGTGCCCTCCGTTCCGCAGACTTGTCTTCCATCTGGTGACTCCGAGCTAAAGAGAAAGCATGCGAAGAGGGAGCCTCATGGTGCGTTACTTCTGAAATGTCGTCTTCGGGTGTCGTGGAAAACACGAGACGTAGTAAAGAAGAAAGAACGCCACACAGGCGAACACGCACGAGAGTGTCACTCGTCAACGTCGTCTTCTTCTACTGCATACCAGAACGCGCGCAGTAAAGAAGGAAGAATGCCACACAGGCGAACACGCACGAGAGTCTCACTCGTCAACGTCGTTTTCTTCTTCTACTGCATACCAGAACGCGCGCTTCTCACGAGCTAGTAGTGGCTACTACAACGCTACAAACAAACGGAGGATGGACAGACCCACGGCATAAGGAGCTTCGCCCCTAAAACGAAGTGAGCAAAATGCTTCTAGTATCGGATGGGGTATTAACTATACCTGTGCGCCGGTCCCAAAATCGCCGGCGGCTGCGCGCCGGTGTTTCCACCTCCGGCGGCGGTGCCAGAACGGCGTGGGATTCATCGGATCGGCGGCGGGGGGGGGGGGGGGGGGGGACGGAGGGTAGATTCGACAGTTGGTGGGCAGCGTAATTTGTCCCTTGAATTTCGAAAAAAAATCTGTTTCACCGAAAAGGCGAAGCTGTGAATGCGATAGCACCATGACGTAATCTTATGCAAACTAAGGCTAGCAACTCACTCTTTTTGATTTGATCTCGCGTAACTATATACAACACACTGGTGTATTGGAATACGGCCGCTTCCGGAAGAGAAGCGGTTTTCGTGCAGTTTGCCGTATCAATGGTCACAGCATGAAGTGATAGATCACATGAAATGCTTTTGGTGTAGCGCGATCAAAACACGGACAGAAGAAGGCAAAAAGGAACACCAAACAGCGTGTGGTGTTCTCGTGTCCGTGTTTTCTTCGCGCTACACCAAAAGCATTTCATATGAGTAACCAACAATCCTAGTTGCAACACTCATCGTTAGATCGCAGCGCGTAAAAGGGTATACAAGCCGTTTACTGGTGTCTGCCGAGATAGCACGCGCGCCAGCGCTCGCGACAGCGCGCGCTATCACAGTTGCTGGTCGCAGCTGCTGCTCGAGCCACGCAGCCCCCCTCCCCCGGCATCCCTTCATGCTCCTTTAACCAGTGAACAACAGGCGGGGCGTTTCCCTTCTGGTTGAGGAGCAATCGACGGCAGCCTTCGCACGCGGGCTGCTGTTATCGCATGCGCCCTCCGTGCGACGGAGGTGGCCAGCTTGTTTCACCTCTAATTCAGCCGGATTAAGGCCTCGCCAGCGCTCGCCAACATTTACTCGTGGGTAGAACATACGATGCGCGCAGCGATGTCATCAATTTGGAATTTATACGGAACACGACGGCGACAGTGAAAGCCTGTCGAGAGTACGCATGTAATTACTATCGCAGTCAAGAAACATACAAAAACCGTGGATTCGGGCTCGCTTTTTTTCTGGAGAGCTGCATTGTCTCCGCTGTAAAGAGTCTGTCCGTTGGAAGAATCAAGTAAACCGGCGCCTTTTCTATTGCTTTCGTTCTCGCCTTCACTACCCTTCTTACTGGCGATATCTCCTAGCTCGCCCCTTATTTTTTCATAATGCAGGCGCACAATGTCAGCACTAAGCGTTGAACCTCTCATGATTTCGCGCTTGTCGGCTACACCGTTATCTTTGATTGCGCAGTCGAAAACGCACAAAATGGAGCGAAATCAGTTCATCGCGCACGATGGTCACGCGAGACAAGAACGGGTGGACGACTGCATGGCAAAGCAGAGTGGGAGACAATTAACAACTGATAGTGCTCGTATATGGACCAATCGAGAGCATGTACCCTAATGATGTCACGTGAATCACGGTTCTGACGTCACGAAGTGCCCCCAAAAGACTAGAAATGCCATGAGAGAATAAAGTGCTCTTTTGTTGTATTTCCACAGGCTGTTTTGGGGCCCTTTAAAAAGGCAGGGCGTGCAAACATGGACATAAGAGAGTAGTCAAGACACCCGGCCAATACCGCCAACTTAAAAATCATACAGTGACGGAAAAGGTGGCAGACACAAATACTTATCTGTGCATTCCTAGGCAAGAGGCGATACCTATCAATCGGGGTCGCGCGGTGGTCTACCAGAAAATTAACTCTTCACTCTCTTGACCTCTCTCTTGTGTCCGTGTTTGCAGGTCCTCTCATTTTAACATGTATACCTACGGCTAGCACAGCTATGTGTTATTCTAAATCTTCATTACCATTACCTCTATACTTATTTATCGATTCACTCGAGCATAATGAGAGGAACAAAGTGTACTATCTATGCACAGTGTCCTAGGTACAAGACTCCAGGAATATGTTATCCATCGAGTTGGGTCGTCGACCTCTAAGGCTGGAGGAAGCCGCAGCGTTGAGGTCATGCAATATTCATGAGACTTCTGGAGATAGATACGGCAATTAACCTCCGGGAAGCTATTCTCGATATGTCCATCTAGAGGGGATGTCCATAATTCTTTCGGCAGAGCGCATGCAATTACTCGAAAAATGGCGAGCCGTGATGTCATCGCGCTCCTAACCACGTCGATGCAACAAACCCACAAGCACATTCCCAGCGTAAGAAGAAAGTACACGAAATGTACAGCAACAGGACCTTCTCAAATCTGAAATTGCATATGAGTGTGTCCCACATGTTTCAGAAAGATGCAGGGAATGCGTACCGATCTTCCCAGGTGTGTTAGAAGGGCGGCCGCATTGAACCTAATTCGATGGTTCACGGCCTCAGAGATGTACCCCAAAAGCGGATATCTGGGGGCTGTTCGTTGAGGTTAAGCGCATTCCGTCTATCTCATTTGTGTCGAGAGTTGTGAAGGCTTCGAGACATCAAAATGATGTTGTGGAAGAAGAATCGGAAACAGGGGAGCGCTCCTCGCTTAACTCCGACCAATAAGAGGCGGGCGAAATGAGCAGCCCATGGATGGACATGGACACATCGAGAAGAGTTCCCCGGTGAAGTGATTTTTTTTATGTTCCGATTCCCCGCTCGGAATAAAAGAAAAGACTCACGGCGGCGCGCCGAAATTATTGCGCGACGGCAGCGGCGCCGTGATCCCTCTCGGAACTTCGGCGGCGGCGTGAGCAAGAACAGGCGGCGGCGGAGGCGCGGCGCAGCGGCGCACAGGTCTAGTATTAACCCGCGCCGTCTGCAGGGCAATCGAGTACTCTACCACAAAGCCACGCCGATGCTTGAAACTCCTTTGCAAAAAGACCCTATTGTCACGGGGTCGTGGCTGCAGTCCCTTCTGTCTGCGGCTTGTTTGACGCTCCGGGTTTTCTTTCCCGTCGTCCTCGTTGTGCGTTCAGCTTGGGTGAGCGCTTTGCTGGGGCGTCCGCATTATGAAAGAAGCAGCAACTCCAGCAGATGTCACGGGGTCGTGACGTCGATGGAGACAGCAGTCCGCGTGTTCAAGGTGAAACGGTTTATTTGGCCGAACTTGTGGCCGGGAAAGGAAAACTCAAACTACAGCAACACACGCTGTACACTGATAACGGCGAACAGGGCGTCGGTCGTCGAAAGAAACTGCTCATCGCTGGGACGCGCTGTCTTTTATACACCATGCATCGAACTTTCTAGCCTCATCACTGGTGGTTGCACAAGCTCTGGAACAATTGTGACTATTCGCGTCATGTGGGAGATCTTGAGAAAATGATCTACTACGATCTGGAATGTTCCAGGCATTCTGGCGCGGCGCGCGCAAGACAGCGATCACACGTTCAACGGACCAGTTACACAAACATAGCAAAAGAAGCGCGCGTGGCATTGTCCCCCTCCAAAAAAGCATCGTCCCGATAAGAAGAAGGAGATGTTTAATGACAAGAAGGAGGAGAGGTCGGCCTGGAAAGCGGGTTTGTAGCCTGCTACTCCTCACGGGGGTAAGGGGAAAGGGGAAAGAAAGAGAAGTAGGGAGGTGTGATGATGGGTGACGATAGTATGGTACAATGAGTCACTGTACACACTGTCTTGCACAGGGACAGGACACGCACGAAAGTCTTTATACCGCACATGCTCTAAACACGAGCATCTAAACCTGTATCGTTGAGAAATCTCAAGAGGCACTTTAACCTTCGTTGGGCCTGGTCTCCATGTTCCCAAGCACCCAAAAGCTTCTCAAAAGGTTGGGAGTCCAGACGTTCTACGACGCATTTATGTCATTGTCTTTCGGTGGCGTATTGAGGGCACATGCACAGGATGTGGTGAATAGTCTCAGACGTGTGACACACACTGCAGTTAGGCTTTCGCTCCTACCCAATCGTGCGTCCCGATGCTTGTGACAGAACATAGAAGGGGAGAATCAAATGCCCACACAAATAAATCACAATAGCAAAGCAAAAAGAGTGCACAGGTTCACTAACGCGTAAAAAACGGCTTAAAGCGCACGACGTGGACGACTTCAGGTCATGCGCGGCGTCGCTGACAGTTCGTAATGCCGTCCGGAATGACCTCGTCATCAAGAGCACCGAGACCTCGACGCACCTCGTATGGCCTGAAGTATCGCCGAAGAAGTTTTTCACTGAGTCCAGGTCGGCGTATCGGCGTCCAGACCCAAACACGGTCGCCGGGCTGGTATTCCACGAAACGTCGTCGAAGATTGTAACGGCGGCTCTCGGTCATCTGCTGATACTTGATACGCTGGCGGGCGAGCTGTCGGGCTTCTTCGGCGCGCTGAAGGTAAACAGTGACGTCGAGGTTTTCTTCGTCGGGGATGTAGGGTAACATAGCGTCGAGCGTCGTTGCCGGGTTCCTTCCGTAGACGAACTTGTAGGGCGTCATCTGCATCACGGCCGTGTTATATGCGAAGGTCACGTACAGAAGGATGGCATACCAGGTCTTAGGTCTTGTGTTCGACGTCGACGTACATGGCCAGCATGTCAGCGATCGTGTTGTTTAGACGCTCAGTGAGGCCATTTGTCTGTGGGTGGTCGGCGGTTGTGCGGCGGTGACTTGTCTGGCTGTATCTCAGAATAACCTGAGTTAGGTCCGCAGTGTCCTCGATGAGGACCTCTAGGGCGCCATGACGTAGGACGATGTTCTCAAAGAACTACGCTACCTCAGTGGCACTGCCTTTGGGCAGGGCCCCTGTTTCGGTGTAGCGGGTCAGGTAGTCGGTAGCTACGACGATCCACCTATTACCGCAAGTCGACGTTGGGAAAGGCCCCAGGAGGTCCATCCCGATCTGCTGGAATGGTCGCCGAGGTGGCTCGATCGGCTGAATTAAGCCTGCTGGTCTTGGTGGTGTCTTGTGTCGCTGACAGTCTCCGCATGTCCTTACGTAGCTAGTGACGTCGGCGGAAATGCGCGGCCAGTAGTACTTTCTGTATTCTTGCCAGCGTTCCGGAAACGCCGAGATTTCCTGCTCTCGGGTCATCGTGCAGGGCCTGGAGGACTTCTGGTTGCAATTCTGAAGGTGCCACGGGAAAGTACTTGGCTGGAAGTGGTGAGAAGTTCTTCTTTTGGAGAACGCCGTTGCGTAATAAAAACGACGCCAGTGCTCGCTGGAATACTTTCGGAACGACGGCTGTCTTCCATCGAGGCATTTCATAAGGTCTCTGAGTTCCAGGTCGGATCGCTGTCATTCAGCGAAATCGTCGGCACACATGGTTCCCAAGAAGCAGTCATCATCGTGGTCGTCTTGCTGCGGCGGCCCCACGGGGGCACGAGACAGGCCGTCGGCGTCAGAGTGTTTCCTTCCGGACTTGTAAACGACGATAATGTCGAATGCTTGAAGTCTCAAGCTCCATCGCGCGAGACGGCCTGAAGGGTCCTTCAAGTTAGCTAGCCAACACAAGGCGTGGTGGTAGCTCACAACATTGTAGGGCATGCCTAGATGTAGCGACGAAACTTTCACGTAGCCCAGATGATGGCAAGGCATCCCTTTTCTGTTGTGGAAGAGTTGGCTTCTGCCTTGGATAGCGACCGGCTAGCCTAGCTCATAACCCTTTCCAGTCCGTCAGTCCTTCGCACAAGGACGGCGCCGAGTCCTACGCTGCTTGCGTCGGTGTGTATTTCCGTATCGCCGTCCTCGTCGAAATGCGCAAGTACCGGAGGCGTCTGCAGACGTCGTATCAATTCTTGAAATGCTTGAACTTGCGCCGTTTCCCACCTGAATTAGACGTCGGTTTTCGCGAGTGCGTCAGTGGCTCGGTGATCCGTGAAAATTCCTTCACGAAACGTCTGTAATAGGCGCACCAATCCAGAAATCGGCGCGTAAGTCGATTCAACAAGCAAAAAAAAGCGTCGTAAGAGGCCATCGTTATCACATCGGCCGGCTGCGATGAAGCGCGCTGAGACTGTCCACGTACATGTCAGCGATGGTGATGCAGTTGCTATATTTCGTGACGTCACTGAAAAGGGCTCCATAAGTGGATTCACGAAGCAAAAAAAATGCGCAAGAACAGCGTGGCTACGAGAATATCCTATGAGTGGTCCGGATCACTCTTACGAAACATATGGCTGTTTAAAACGTGCAACCGCGGCGGCTATCTGGGTGTCATGGCTGATTTTGAGCTCCTTCACGGGCATGTAAGGCTGCTTGATGATTGCTGGTACGTTTTAATTTATTTCGGCGCTTTGAGTTTCGTGTGTTGTTTCGCTTGTACGCTATGGACAGTACTGACACTCGCAGTCGTCCAATAAGCTGGGAGTCGCAGTAAGTAAAGTAGACTATTGGGTGTCAATGGCCAAAAGTTATGCATGTAAAGGCTTGCGGTTGGATTATAATCAATGTTCTACATGAATGGTCGATGAAGCCGAAAGCGGCGCGGTATTTCGGCAACATTTTAGGTGCGAAGCAGCTTTTGCGCTCGGCTCTGTCCGTAGTTTCATTGGCGACCGTTCGCTTTCCACCACCTAGCATAGCCATCTGTAACATTTTGAGCGCGCGCTGGCGCCAAGGAGAAGCCTTCTTCCTTTTGTTCTTCGACCGCCTTGATGATGATACGTACAGAGCACTTTAGGGGCCCGGGCTGCCAGGGGCGTAGCCAGCAATTTTTTTCGGGGGGGGGGGTTCAAGCATACTATATGTATGTTCGTGCGTTCGTTTATATGTGCGCGTGTATATATACACAAACAAAACTGAAAAATTTCGGGGGGTTTGAACCCCCCAACCCCCCCCTGGCTACGCCCCTGCGGGCTAGGCCCATGCTACGCCCATGTGTGCTGGCACGCGCTAGCGCGTTCGGGCCTATGTAAAGGGCTGGGTAAGAAGCTGTGGCCTCTCCCCCTTACACTCTCTCAGCAATCACGTGGTGGCGTCGGGGAACGACATTCTGCAGACGCGCGATGAACCCGCGTGGCGTGCTGCAACAAGAGTTCGGGACGAATAACATCAACAGCAACTACAGTGAATTCATGGTGTGCTCCACTTGCAAGGACGCGTCAACATCGGGCCAGGTGCCGGCGATGAACGGAACTTCAAGTCGACCTATGCGCTGCTTCGCATCCCCACATTGTTTGGCAGATGGTGAATTGTTTTGTTATGTTGTGGTGTTACATCCTACTTCTTCCATTGACAAGTCCAACTTATGATGATGTACTCAGCATTGGTCGAAATTGCCACCAAAATGGTTCAGAGGAGCACATCAGCTGCAAACTATTGGAAATAAAATTGAGCGGAGCATTTTAGTTAGCCATTATTAAAGCCTATTTTGTGACGCCACAACTTGTCTATTTGGATTGGCTGTAACTGCCCAGTAGGCACGAAATGCAGCTGTCGCTATGCGCTTTAGCCCGATCCAGAGCACGCTCGTACATTTTAAATCACAGTACATGTGCGTGAATATAAACCAAATCACAAACAAATCGAGCTTTTCGACCTTCACTGCTCAGAAACCGAAACGGACCGCGTTTATATGGCAAGCAGCCAGAAAGAAATGGCTCCAGTAATTTGAAATGGCATCTAAAATACGCGCGAATGCTCACGATTCTCGAGTAGAAACAAACCTTTGCCGAATTCATGTCCCTTTGGTTATTAACTGCAATTTGACTTGGCGTGAGAATATTATTTAAGGGTGGCTTCACCCACTCATATATGTATTTTGTGCTCAGAAGCGTCAGTTTGACCTGGAAATAATCGCGCAGCCAAGGCGAAACCCCCGCAGCAGGCTCCTATCGTAGCAGACGACAAGCGCTAGCAGACGACGGCTTGGCGAGAGGAGCAGCTTGTGATTGGTTGGGAAGCAGTACTCTCTACAACAGGTCATCTTATGACGTTAGCAAAACACTTCTTTCATCGCGCGCTCCTGTCGTGTTCGTCATATCTTCCCCCTGGCACATAAAATAATTTTTTATCTCGCCGTGAAAAGCGCGCGAGCTTTTTTTGAGCTCTCTTAGCGCTTGCCCCTGCTAGAGTCTAGTAGACTCTACCCCTGCTGCGCAGTTCGCGTAAACAAGGCGTGGTAAACTGAATGTGTGGGTGCCGATTTTCGGAAACGCTTCTTGCTTGAGTTCCTTCAGCATTCGCCTGAATGTGCTGTGAATACTGTTGCTTTTTCGGTGCGCGCAAGCCGTGTGAAGACCGACGGCAGTGTCTCTTGGTGTGCGGTGAAGCGTAGCGGAGCCTGTGATTTGGTGTGTTTATGAAGCGGGGATCGGCGCCTGTGTACCGATGGTAACTAGCACTCGAGGGCCCTGCAATGTGTGTTTGAGTGTCGGTAACAGTTCGTTTGCTTCGCTTTCCGGTGTCTCAGTAAGGTGCAGTGCGGAATTCGAATTGACAGCATTTTTGCACGTTACTTGAGTGATTCTGTGCTCGTACGGTAACGCATGAACTACGCCCTGTATTTGGTTCTTTCTGCGCCCGTGTTTAGCCCATGCGCTTCTATTTTTTTTAATTTTCTTTTCATCAGTGCAGCGAAATGCAGTGTTCGGGAGTGAATAGATGTGCGTTGTGAACAGTGGTGCTGCGTTGACATTTCCAAGATATGTGAAGTGGCTGTGCTCATGTGACAGAAGATTAAAAGACAGCGTTGATAACCGTGCTTCGCCCTACGAAGTTGCGATGGTGCTTTACGAGGGCTTTAAGGATTTGGCGCTGGGCTTGGCGCTTTCTTTTTTAACTTGTTAGTTCTCCTTCTTGTGATAAACGTAATGCAAACGTCATATAGTGTCAAACGGAAGTCGCGCGCTCATACATTCTGTAGTAAATGTGACTCCTTTGGCAGTACGACTTGCCTGTGCTCTGGTGAAAACTTGGAGTTGTACCTGACAGCGAGAGCACGTGGACGTCACGCTTCGCTCCGGACAGAACACACTTTTCACTTGTGCCTTGCCTTGGATGAAGTCGTAGACCAGCACATGCTGACTACAGGTTTTCGACCTCATGTGTCGTGTCGTTTTGCACGCCACTGGAGCCTTCACTACAGCGGCCCACGACGAGGCCTCACGCGTCACCAGAGGACGTACACGTCTTGCTAGCCTTGCATTTCGACGTCAACGGCAGCTTCCAGTCCACAGACGTCTTTTGCCTGTTGGCCGCAGAGCACATTCGGTTCCTGATGACGCTGACGGCTGGTAATACCGTTGAGCCATCGGTGAGTTGAACTTGCACAACTAATTTCGTTCTTATTCGTGTAGTGCTTTACCTTACGCTTGTAGTTTTTCATCCCAGCAGATGAGATGTTACTGTGGAGAAAACGGCGCTTCGGCGTTTAAAGGCGCCAGAGAAAAGAGACGCAAAACTAAACCCAGCATCCATGTTTCAGAGCGTGTTCTATCTCACTCGCGTTACCTTCTTCTTCCTCGTTACCTGAAGTCCTTCGATGCGCGTGACATTCCCGCGGGAGGTTCATGCAATTTATAACATCCTCCGCGCCCGACAAAGTTCAACATGATGAGTGGTTTTCAGCGCAAACGACGAATACACAGAGAAGAAGGAACACGAACACCAGCGCTGTCTCACAACTAACTTTATTAGCAACGGAATCACACATTTTAAAGCACAACCTATCCCACGTGGGCACACGTCGATGATGCCATATCAGCGATACAGTACAAATTCAAAGGTGTAACTAAACATATTGTATCACGAAGCAAAACAGTTCAAGAAAGCAATCTCTCTGTCATGCAAGGTGATAGATGGCACACTTACACAACTAGGGCCTTTTTTGAAGATATAAAACGCCTCCATAATCTCCCTGGTGGCCCGGTCCGCATGCGCGAAGATACATACGGTGTGTTGAAACATCGGTGTGCATGCGTGTTCTGAGGAATGCTTAGCCAAATGAGAATAAGGATTGCCCACCAGTGAGCGCTGATGTTCCATTAGTCTAATATTCAGGCAACGGCCCGTTTGGCCTATATATACGTGACCACATGAGAATGGGATTTGGTAAACAACGCCCACTCTGCATGGGACTACCGGAGATATGTGTTTCACCTTGCACGTTTTTTTATTAGAACCTGTTCTTTTTTCAAGCAATTTCCGATCTACGATTCCACAAATGTTCTTCATTTTTTTCGGGGCTGATAGGAGAACGTTAACGTTGAAACGTCCTGCAACGTTTTTTAGACCATGTGACAGTCTGTGTGCATAAGGTATTACGACACATTTAGCTTTGTTCGTTGGCGCCGAATTTATTTCTGTGGTGCGAGTTACTTTCATTCTTTTTATGAGCTTCTGCACACTCATCCTGAGAACATTATCTGAAAATCCCGACGCTCTGAGACGCTCAATGTGTGTTAAAAAAACTGTCCGAGATTAAATGACTACATGTTTTAAACAATGCCGCGAACAAGCAGGAAAAAGCTATACCATTTTTTACAACTTTCGAGTGTGCAGAATTAAAACTTAGTATGGGTTTGTCGGATCTTGGGCTGTATTTCCAGCACACATGTTTTTCGCCTAGTCTAAGGCTGACATCTAGAAATTGCAACTGTTTATTCTGCGGCACTTCATAGGTGAAATTCAGACCACGCCCACACTCATGAAAAAGATCAAGCACGTTTTTTACCGTCTCTGGGAAGCTGGACTCTTCAACAAAAATTAAAAAATCATCCACATAACGCAACACCTTGATTATATTGTCACCCAGTTTACGTTTTACATTCATGTCCACCCTTCCTAGAAAAATATTGCTCAGAATTGGCGCGACCTTTGATCCTATGCATACCCCCGATCTTTGATCCTATGCATACCCCCCAACATGTGTGCTGGAAATACAGCCCAAGATCCGACAAACCCATACTAAGTTTTAATTCTGCACACTCGAAAGTTGTAAAAAATGGTATAGCTTTTTCCTGCTTGTTCGCGGCATTGTTTAAAACATGTAGTCATTTAATCTCGGACAGTTTTTTAACACAGACTGAGCGTCTCAGAGCGTCGGGATTTTCAGGTAATGTTCTCAGGATGAGTGTGCAGAAGCTCATAAAAAGAATGAAAGTAACTCGCACCACAGAAATAAATTCGGCGCCAACGAACAAAGCTAAATGTGTCGTAATACCTTATGCACACAGACTGTCACATGGTCTAAAAAACGTTGCAGGACGTTTCAACGTTAACGTTCTCCTATCAGCCCCGAACAAAATGAAGAACATTTGTGGAATCGTAGATCGGAAATTGCTTGAAAAAAGAACAGGTTCTTATAAAAAAACGTGCAAGGTGAAACACATATCTCCGGTAGTCCCATGCAGAGTGGGCGTTGTTTACCAAATCCCATTCTCATGTGGTCACGTATATATAGGCCAAACGGGCCGTTGCCTGAATATTAGACTAATGGAACATCAGCGCTCACTGGTGGGCAATCCGTATTCTCATTTGGCTAAGCATTCCTCAGAACACGCATGCACACCGATGTTTCAACACACCGTATGTATCTTCGCGCATGCGGACCAGGCCACCAGGGAGATTATGGAGGCGTTTTATATCTTCAAAAAAGGCCCTAGTTGTGTAAGTGTGCCATCTATCACCTTGCATGACAGAGAGATTGCTTTCTTGAACTGTTTTGCTTCGTGATACAATATGTTTAGTTACACCTTTGAATTTGTACTGTATCGCTGATATGGCATCGTCGACGTGTGCGCTCACGTGGGATAGGTTGTGCTTTAAAATGTGTGATTTCGTTGCTAATAAAGTTAGTTGTGAGACAGCGCTGGTGTTCGTGTTCCTTCTTCTCTGTGTATTCGTCGTTTGCGCTGAAAACCACTCATCATGTTTAACGCAATCCAACTCGCCCAAATGTCGGTTCTTCGACAAAGTTCAGTCGACCAACTCCAATGGGCACAGCGTTTGTACCGGCCTTCCGCACCCACTGCCACGACGATCTTGCATGCTCTAATATGATTATGCCTAGATAGGTACACAGCAGTTACTCTACCAATTTTCCAAAATGTTATGGGCATCCTGTCTTCCTTAATGACGTCTACATTGTTAACCTTAAACTGGTTGCTAGGTTGTACTCCCCTGATGTGCGCACTTCTCAGACGCAAGAGGTATTCTTTATACCAACGCCTTGAAAGATCATTTACTCTTTCGTGCCTGTACCTCCAATGCTTTAAAGTATCGGAGCGACTTCCGGATGTTTCAGCAGTGTTAGAACCAGGCAGTGTAGTAGACTTCCTACCTGTTAGAAAATGTGATGGCGTCAGTACAACCGGTTCAGTAGCTTCAGAGGAGAGGTAGGTTAGTGACCTAGAATTCACTACATTCTCTGCTTCTCTAAGCATGGTAGCAAGCTGCTCGAAATCTAAAATCGAAGCACCCTTTTTCCCAGAGTTTTCCGTGGGCAGTTTTTAACAGTGCGAAGCATCCTTTCCCAAAATCCTCCCCACCACGGACCACGTTCTGCAATGAAATTCGAGGTAATGTGATTAGTAGAGCAAAAGTGTTGCACTTGGCAGTTGCGCAAAATTCGGCCCAGTACTTCTAAAAACGAGGAACCCAGCCTTCAACAGCTACGTACGCAAGAAGAGAGGAAAGGCGACCACATACGCTGGATGTGTTCGTCGCTTTTAAGTCACGACTGGCAGCACGGAGGCTTAAAGCATTGTCGGAATAAACAAGACTAGGCAAGCCACGTCGCGACACATACCTACGGAAAGCCATTAAAAATGACCCCGTGGTCATATCTCTGCACAACTCTAAGTGGATAGCACGAACGCCGGCACACGTAAAAATGACGATGTATGCTTTCACAGCACTGGTTCCTTTAACAAAAACAGGGCCAGTGAAGTCAACACCCACACCTTGAAATGGGTGCGATCTCTCAACCCTGTCGGTCGGCAGCGGTGCGGTGGGGGCTGAGGCAGGTTCGAGCTTGAATCTTGCACACACTTTGCACCTAGAGATCGCCTTTTTTACACACTGGCGGCTCTTAATCACCCAAGAACACTCGCGCAGCTCCGAAAGTGTTTCGTTTACCCCGCTGTGATGCAGGCGCCGGTGCGTGCTGTCGACGACCAGGTAAGTGCAGCGGTGGTCAGCTGGTAGCAGGATCGGACACATCACGTCTTCTGATGCTTTCATGTTGTCAAGCCGGGTCTTTATCCTCAAATTCCCGTGATTGTCCAGGAGTGGATGCAGATTGCAAATGCAGGACGCCTTAGGTAGTGGTTCTTTGGCAAGGCAGCAAGTTCGATGACAAATGCTGCTGCTGCTTGGGCATTCTTCATCCATGTAAACACGCCATCCTTTATATCAGCGGCGGTGAGTGGGACCATTAGACGGCGGCTGTTATGGACTCGACAATTGTATATGAATCTGTGAATCTAAGCTGTGATTCTTACAACTCGTATCCAGCTGTTGTACTTGTTAAGGTCGAAAGGCGGTTCTGCGGGTGAGCACTGGCTGGCTAAAATGGTTGCTTCCTCGCTGTTCTTTACTCTAAGTAACTCATGTGATGACTCATGAGAAATAGCTTTGCGGGCCGGCCACGCTTCTTGGGGACCAGCTAGCCAGTCAGGTCCATGCCACCATAAGTTGCTCGCACAAAGGTGATGTGCAATGTCTCCAGAGTGGGCCTGTCAGCAGCAGAGAAGGCAGCATGCTCAGTAATCCACTTTGCCTTGCGATACAGGTCTTGGCGCTTCTTCTTGGTGAATGTCCTGCGGTGTGCACCATCTTCCCGGGACTGGCTCGGGACGATGACGTCACCTCGTCTGGCTGGCCTAACGAGGCCTGGTTATCATCAACTGTGGGCGATCGCTGCTGGATCGAGGAAACGACGCCCCCTTTCATCATAGCGTCCACGTGGAATCATCGCCGAGTGACGTCGGTTTCCGTGATCACTTCGGAGCCTTTAAATCGACGGGCAGGCTCATTTCACGGCACAGGGCTTGTCGGCAGTAGAGAAGGCAGCATGCTGAGTAATCCACTTTGGCTTGCGATACAGGTTAGTAGGTACTTTCCTGCTCCACGTTATCGTAGTGATAACCGGTTCCTGCTGCTGCTGCCTTGCCCACTGTCTTAAACTTCTTTTAAATGCGAATGCATTTCTTAGTCGAGCTATGTCAGGCGCCGTGCGGCGTCCGCGATCTCTCCGCTCCCGCCCCCTTCTCCCATAGCAATAGCTGCGAGAGCGCGCGCGCTCCTCCTCGCCCCTAGCAACCGGAGCAGGTGATGCGGGCGGATCAGCGGAGAGTGAGTGGAGAGGAGGAGCGCGCTCGGGCGCGGGAGTGCGCTCGCATCGCGGGAGCTCGGCGGAACTCCCGCGTGTGTGGGAGAGTGTGGACGAGGGTAGGCGCGTGCTTCGGCGCTTCTCCTCTCGGCGGGCGCCCCACTCTCCCGTTCGCTCGCTCGCAAACTGCGCCGGCAATCCCAGTCCTCGCTTTTCGTCCTCGATGGCCGAGTCTGCCCTATAAAACATGACTTCCACCATAAAACATGACTTCCACCTACAGGAGCGGGTCAAGGTGCCAGAACTATGGCGCACAGCCCTTCTGGTCCGACCTCTCCCCACTAAAATGGACAGAGATGAACACACCGCACGACGTGAGGCGCGCGCTCGGGCGCTGGAGCTACAATATGGACAGAAGCCAAGTGTCTACTACGTGGATGTTGCTGGCCCAAACCCCGAGGGATGGTACACGGCCGCTGCTATTCACGAAGGAACGCAGGTGGATGGGCTAACCTTTAGGGCGTATACTGTAACACAGGCTGAAGAGGTCGCCATTGCCCTTGCGGCCTCTCACAGTAATTCCAGATGCATTATTACGGATTCGCGGGGCGCGTGTCGCAACTACGTAGCCGGGTACATCTCACCCTTAGCCTACAAAATACTGCGCAACTGCATAAGGGACGCGGACCTTCACCCGAAACGTAATATTTGGACTCCGGGTCATCAGGGATTGCGGGGAAATGAGGCTGCAGATGCGGCCGCCCGAGCGCTCATTTCCGGGTTTCCTCCATCAATCCCAATGGAGACAGACGGGGAGGGTTACTCTCTCCTCCGGTATAGGGAAATTCTAGAATATTATAGGAAAATTCATCGCCGCTACCCTCCTCCTGCAAGGGGGCTGAAGAAAGCAGATGTGCGCATCCTGTTAAGACTCCAGACTAACACAATGTTATGTCCTGCAATCATAAAACATTTCGACCCTACGGTCACAGGACAGTGCCAGCACTGTGGGGAGGTGGCGGACACCTACCACATGGTGTGGGCCTGTCAAAACAACACAGCCCTTACTCTTCACCCGAACCCTACACGAGAGGACTGGGAGGCGGCCCTGCTCGGCTGCTCAGACCTTCGGGCCCAACAGGCCTTGGTAGAGAGAGCCAGGGCGGCGGCTTCAACCAATGGGGTCCCGGAATAGAGACTCCACCTAGTCTGTAGGAACCTCTACTGAGTTCCCACATCTCTCCTTGTAAATAAATGCTTTTCACCACCACCACCAGGTAGCCCTAGCGTCAGTGGTGACGACGCCGTCGACCCGTACTACTTTGCCAGAAGCGACAAGAACGGCGAGTACTGCGGCGTCAATCTCGTGTCCAATGTGTACGGCAACATGATATCGCACGCCGTTGCCACCTCGCCCGTGCGAGACGCGTCTCCGTACGAGGACATGTAGATGCTCAACTACACCGGAGACGGAGTCTTTGTGGTGACCGTGTACCTCGCGCCCAACCTCGCCCGAGACGCCGTTGCCGCGCAGCTCGATTCAGCCATAGAAAGTGTCTGTACCCGCTCCAAAAGCTCTGACCCCGTTGTCTTGGTTGGTGACTTTAACGTCGACGTGCGAAAGACGAGTGGGCAGTGGCTTGTCGAGTACATGCGCGCCAAGCACTCTATGCAGTGTGCCTCTACCGAATCCGAACTCTGCCCCACAACCATTCAAGGTACTTGCATTGATCTAGTCTTTACCCGAAACTGTGACGCCCGCATGCTTCTCAAAGACCCTCTGACCGTGCACTTTACCGACCACAAGGCAGGGATCGTGGCCGTCAAGTGCAACGATAACACAAACAGGTGTTATATAAATGGTTACCCTACAAATCACCGTCTGGTCATTCATTATATAATCACTTCGCCGCACACTCGCGCCCAAAGAAATGCATTCGCATTTCCTCGCTATTCCCTTCGAGGAGGTAAGGTGAATTTTTTGCTTGTGTCGCACCTATACCTGTTGATCTGCTAGTTTGCGGGGACGTTGAAGGTAATGCTGGTCCTCTTACGGAAAAGGAAATGGTATCTCAGCTACTCGCTGACCAAAGAACAATGAAAGCAGCTATTGAGGAGGTACGGGCCAATCAGAAAGATTTAGTAGAAAAATTTCGCACGCTAGGAGTTGATGCCATTGAGCGTCACATGAATAAATTTTCTTCATTGCCTAAACAAGTGAAAGAAATTGAAGATTCTATGACTCAAATGCAACAAAAATTAGCATCCCTTGAAGACAAAGTTGATGATTTCGAAAATCGGAGCCGTAGAAATACCTGAATCATTTACGGCCTAAAAGAACCCCCTAGGGAAACACCTCATATGTTCCAAGAGAGCGTCAATGAAACCCTCCAAAATAAAATAGGTATAAGGCAAATTACTATTGAAAGATGCGACAGGCTTGGCCGCATAGTTCACAGCAAAGACAGACCAGTTATTCTAAAGTTTATTCATTATCGTGAGAAGATGCAGCGTGGAGAGTTGGGCTAGTTGGTACGAGTTCATTCTGGTCGAACTGCGCAAACGACGGGACACGAAGAAAGGCAAGACAAACGAGCGCGCTCGTTTGTCTTGCCTTTCTTCGTGTCCCGTCCTTTGCGCAGTTCGACCAGAATGAACTCGTGAGAAGATGTCTGTTTTGAAGGTTACGCACATGTTAAAGGGCTCTGTACTGTCCTTTTCTGAGGATTTTTCATACAGGGTTCGTGAGGCACGCATAAATCTGTGGAAACGTTCCGAAAAAGAGAGAGAACGGTGCTAAAGCAAAGCTTCTCTACAATCGACTGAGTATGAATGGGAACTTCTTTAGTTGGGATGAAGCGAAAAATGCACGTGTTAAGCTAAAGAAGAATGCAAAATGACGGATCATGTGCAGCATTCTGTCGCTGAAAATACTAAATTTAAACTGTAGAAGTGCTATTAGCAAAACCAGAGAATTAGAAGGAACCCTCCTGACTTGTAGTCCCCATATTGCTATTCTAACCGAAACATGGTTGCTCGATAACATACTTGATAGTGAATTTGTTCCACGGCGCTACCGTGTGCACCGGAATGACCGTGGGAGTAGATGTGGTGGTGTGGCGATCCTGTTTAGACAGTCATTGCAAATTACAAAATGCATGGCATACGTAATGTCGAGGGCATATTTTGCAAAGCGTATTACGGAAAGACCAGGTGTGTTATTGGGGCTATTTACCGCCCACCCAATTGCTCCATGCATCTTCTGGATGATTTACACGACAACATTGTCGCGCATGTGAAGCCTGAGGATCAGATAATTCTAGCTGGAGATTTTAACTTGCCTCATGTTCATTGGCCATCTTTCTTTTTGCAATAACCTAACTATAATATTGGTGAATGATCTATATGGCATTTTCTTTTGACTTCATGCAAATTGTTGAATTCACTCGAATACAGGCAAACTCTCGTTCAATTCTCGATCTCTTTTTCATTAGTGGCTCAATCTATGCTCAGGCTGGCTGCTTTGTTCTCCCTGGAATATCTGATCATGAGGCTGTGATACTTACGCTTTCTGATGTTGTTTTAAAAAACAACTGCAAGAGGGTCTCGTTCCCAAACTTTTCACGTGCAGATGACACTTCAATATTGGACTTACTATCATTTGAATTAGATTTTTTTTTTTAGTTGCACTGCTGATATTCATTATTTGTGGAAGCATTCCAAGGACCTTATAAAGGAGTGTATTGAAAGATTTGTTCCACGCATTGTAAAAAAATCGGAAGAGAAGAACCCCTGGATTTCCCGGGAAACGTTGCAGTTGCGAAGACGGCTGAAATGTTTAAAAAATCAGAGACGGTACTCTAAAGACGTAGGTATACTTAAGCGAAGAATTTCTGAACTTGCTTCTCAAGTGAAAGCAAATGTAATGTCTGACAAGGAACAATATTACGGCCAAGAACTTCTGAGTCTCATGTCTTCGTCTCCCGAGAGGTTCTGGAGTTTAATTTCGCCTAATACTGTGACTACTTATGTTTTTGAAATGGATGGTGTAGAAACTCGTGATTCCTCTGTCATTTCTAAGGCTTTCAATGATCATTTTAAATCTGTTTTTACGAGGGATAAGGGAGTCCTGGAAACATTTGATGTGGCAAGCCCACCCCTATCGGATACTGTCATAAGTGAAGAGGGAGTTTTTAATTTGCTTTTTAAACTTGATGTTGAAAAATCTTCAGGTCCTGATGGAGTACCGAATGACTTCTTAAAACGCTATGCAGAATGGGTTTCAAAGTACCTAACAATTCTCTTCAAAATCTCTGAAAGATGGTCAGGTTCCGGATGACTGGGTAACTGCTAAAGTCAAGCCCCTACATAAGAGTGGAAATCTCCATTCTGTTGCTAACTGTCGGCCGATCTCATTAATTTCAACTTCTTGTAAACTACTTGAGCATATAATATATAAGCGTGTTTCAGAATTCTTAGATAAGCACAATATTTTGTCAGGTTCACAACACGGATTCAGGCAAGGATTTTCTGTTGTACTCAGCTGGTAACTGCAGTTCATGCACTATCTATCAATTCCGGAAAACAGGTAGATGCAATTTTTATGGATTTTTCTAAAGCTTTAGATACGGTCTTTCACAATAAGTTACTCTTCAAATTGGGTTTAATTCTTAAAAATACTCAGCTTCTAAATTGGACTTCAGGTTATCTTTCGAATCCAAAACAGTACGTCTTTTTCAATGATCATTGTTCTCGTACAGTACCGGTTCACTCGGGTGTCCCTTAAGGCTCCGTGCTCGGACCCTCCTCTTTTTGTTGTTTATAAATGATATAGCACATGGTAGACTTTTAAAAGTCAAGTTATCTGCGGATTACTGCATCCTATACTCGGAAGTAGAAAACCATGCAGACCAAATTCATTTAAACGATGCACTTCAAAAGGCCATTGGTTGGCGGGATAAATGGCAGATGCCAGTTAATTTTAAAACGACCGTTTTCATGAACATTTCTCAGAAACGTAACCCTCTTCATTTTGTATATTCAGCCAATAATGTTTTTTTTTTTTGCAGGAGGCAACACTGCAAGTACCTTGGTCTTTGGATTTTGAATGACCTTAACTGGACGAGACATATTAACGCTGTAATAAGGTCGTGCAATTACAAACTATTTTATCTTAGACAAGCTCTCAAGCTCTCCACTCCCGCCGTTCGCCTATTATTCAACCCACTTTATTTATGCATCCCTAATTAGGTACCCTCACACTAGAAAAAAATATCAGCGAAATGGAAAAAAAATTAAAAGAAAGCTCTTAGATTTATTTGTAGCAGTTTCGGCCGTACTTCAATAACATGTTTATTAGCAAAAGCCACCCTTCCACCACCTACACAAAGAAATAAAGCATTGAGACTGAAATGTTTCTTTCAGTTAGTTAAAGGTTATTTTAAGTTAGACTTATCACATACAATTCATTTCTCCACAGGATATGCCACAAGGGATGCCTTTACAATCACCCCATTCTCCACTCGTAATAACACATTCAAGTATTCGTTTTTCCCTAGGACAAATACCGAATGGATTAATGTCAGTAACGAAGTTGCTTCCCAGTCATCCTTGAATATTTTCGCTGCACAGTTCCAGCAGTGAGTGTCTGAATTCTATTACATGTGCTCCTGCTGTTCATTTCAATCACTGTACCGATTCTCCACTCGTGATCATCTTGAATGTAGCACTGATTTCATTATACGCCCTTATGACTGTTTATTGCAAACCACTGTATTTTTTTTCTTCTGAAAGCGTGTACATACCTTACCTGTTCTATATTTATTGTTTGCCGATTTGTAAATTTAGCGAACGTATAGCCACCCTGCCGAAACGCTGTTTTAGGATTTAAATGTAAACATTTCGACAGAAGTCTGTCTGGCTGGGTGGCATTGCAGTATTAATAAATAAATTTAGGAAATAAATAAATAAAATGAGAAATAGCTTTGCGCGCCGGCCACGCTTCTTGGGGACCAGCTAGCCAGTGAGGTCCATGCCACCATAAGTTGCTCGCATAAAGATGATGTGCAGATACACCTCTTGTGACTACGTCGGCTGGACTTGTTTTTCCAGAGCAATGTCTCCAATGTCTCGCGTCTGTGAGGCCTTGAATTTCAATTACCCTGTTACAAACGAAGGGCATCCACTTGGTAGCTGTGGATTTATCCAACTCAGGCAAATTTGTGAGTACATCCAGCAGAAGTATTCCATATTTCTCAAGGGCACTGTGTCCATGAGTAGCTCGAGGAGTCGATCGCCGAGGAGCGCACCGACGAGTTCAAGGCGTGGTAAGTCCCATGAGTGGAGCAACACGCGATGTAGCGAGGAGCTGCTGGATTCGAACATTTCCGGAACTATCTTCGAGTCGCAGGTACGCCACCGCTCCATAGGCACAGGGGCTAGCGTCTGTGATGGTGTGCTGCTGTGAGGCGCAGTTATCACAGCCGAGGTTACCTAGTTGATTTCTCTTGGTTCGAAAGTCCTTCAGGTCTTCAAGCTCGGCCTTCAAGCTCGGCAACCCACTTGACCCACTCGATCCTCAATGCCTCGGGGAGAACACTTTCCCAAGAAAGACCCTGCATCCATATCTTCTAAAAGAGTATCTTAACTCGGATGGTGAACCGTGCCAGCAATCCCAAGGGGTCGAAAATTCGTGAACCTGCCGAGCTTTTAATGTGTCCGCGATCATGTATTCTGCTCTGACCTTTGCTAGAATAATCTGCCGCACGCAAACGTCGGCTTCCTCCATCGCCGCTTCCAAATGATTAATGTCAACTGTGTCTTCTACCTCGTTATCAATTCATCTGAGAAGTTCGTACTGGTCAGTCAAAATTCGGTGCATGTTCCTCAACTCACTTACTGATGGGCGCTCCACCTGTAAAAGGCTTTCGATGCTTGCGATCGCTTGCGTGACGGCCTTCCGTACTTGATTCCGCCTTTCGAACAGGGCCTCCATAATCCGGTCCAGCGTCGGAAACGTAACAAATCACTGGAAGGAAGCGTTGCGAGGCGAAGCCCATGTGGAATCCATCGGAAAAGTCTCGCACGACGAAGATCAGATAGTTGCCGGGCTAACATTCTTCACGATCTGAGTCTCGGGGATGGTTAGACCTCGCACATCAGCTTCACCGAACGATAGCTTCGCAAAAGTCCTCCAGGCTACAGATGCGGTCGAGAATTTGTAAAGTCCACTCGCTGTGACCTCTGAAGGTCCTTTCCCGATAATCAGCACCAAAATCGATGTGGGAAAAACCGCGCTTCGGCGTCTAAAGGCGCCAGAGAAAAGGGACGCACAACCCAGCATTCATGTTTCAGAGCGTGTTCTCTCTCACTCACGTTACCTTCTTCTTGCTCGTTACAGAAAGTCATTCGATGCGCGTGACGTTCCCGCGGGAGGTTCAAACAATTTGTAACAATTACCCCATACTAAGTTGCAGTATGAAAAATGTACTACTACCGCTTTGTACATACATATAATGATCGATATATATATATATATTGCAATATGAACAAGTACACCAGCAGTTTTTATGATTTGGCTTAAGCAGGCTTTTATCTGATTATTAAGAGTCGCCTGTCTGTTTACCGCTCTTGATAGTTGAGAGAAAAATATTTGACGCGAATGTCTTTTCCAGGATTCATGTAGCACTTTTAGGGGCGAAGCTCCTTATGCCGTGGGTCTCTCCATCCTCCGTTTGTTTCTTTGTAGTAGCCACCTCTAGTTCGTGAAGTGCTCACTAGATGGCGTTGGGGGCGCTCACTCCACAAGGAAGCTTTTTTTTTTCTTCGAGCCTGGTGGCAGACATGTCACCGCCCCGTTTTAAAAGGGACGCTCATAGCATCCATCCATCCATCCATATATATATATATATATATATATATATATATATATATATATATATATATATATATATATACATATAATGAAGAAAGAAACTACGACTTTCGTTGGTTTGGCACTGTATATTTTCACTAACGTTTCGTCTCCAGACTTTGTCAAAAGTAACAAGTACATCACGGTGGGGTTCCTTATAAACACGCTTAAAGTAGATAGTTTGAAAGAACTTATCGATAGCAACAATTACAACATGAGATAGCGGATAGCGGTCACACGCAGTCGACATAGATTCATGCGTGCACATTTGGGACTCGTGGCAGCGAAGTCAGGTTACACAGAGTAAGATAGATTACACACGCAGTTGATATGGCATTACACACTAGTGATATGACAGAATTATTGCATTGCCCGTCACTTGGAGGAAAAGGCGGGTGGGATTGACATCAGATCTGCGCTTTATCTATTTTCTTCGCAGGAACGTAATCACATGCTAGCATTAAACTGCAAACAGTCTGAGATCGCGAACAGACAATCTACGCAGCAATAAGATCAATTTTTACTTTTTAACTTCTCCTGAAGTACGCTTCAAACACATCAAGGTCAATACGAGAAGAAACTAAAAAAACTAAAAAACAGCACAGACACCGGACATGATGCACACAACTCAGTACGTATTCACGTAGTCTGGTACGAAAGCTGAAAAATAGTGGGTGATTACCAACGTAACCGTAGAAGAAACACGAGCGATATTAGAAACAGAGCTGCCTATCCCGTTGAAGACCAGGTTATGATTAATAGTGCTTAGTGGGAACGCTTGTAAGTGTGCCTGTGCTTTCGTTGATACCGGATGAGACGGTGTTAAAGTTATAGATTAGGTAAGGCTCGCAGGCTTCACGATCATGATGAGAACGAAAGCCTGACTCAAGTATAGTGGCCCGAATATTTTCAAAAGAATGTCCAGGTAAACGAATGTGTTTTGATAATGGTAGGCTAGGAAGCTTATTGGAATGCGATCTATGGTTGTTAAAGCGTATTCTAAATGAAGTTTCCGTTTGGCCAATGTACTGTTTTTTACAGACGGTACACTCAAGCATGTATATAACGTTAGAACTATCGCAATTAAATGAACCTCGAATGTTAAGGGAGAAGTCTGAAACCAGCATCAGCACCAAAGGTACACTCTATATAAAACGCCACTACAATATCCTTGCCGAAAGCGAACATCTCAAGAGTATCTTTCCTGAACCACCTCGCGTTGTGTACCGACGGTCTCAAAATCTCCGAGATTTATTAAGGTCATCGTAAGTAAATAAGCCCGAAATAAGTGGTTGTGCACCCTGCAACGAAGCACGTTGCAAGGTGTGCGTACGTATGCAAACGACACAGAAAGCCATTAGCACGGTTTCAGACTTCTCCCTTAACATTCGAGGTTCATTTAATTGCGATAGTTCTAACGTTATATACATGCTTGAGTGAACCGTCTGCAAAAAACAGTACATTGGCCAAACGCAAACTTCATTTAGAATACGCTTTAACAACCATAGATCGCATTCCAATAAGCTTCCTAGCCTACCATTATCAAAACACATTCGTTTACCTGGACGTTCTTTGGAAAATATTCGGGCCACTATACTTGAGTCAGGCTTTCGTTCTCATCATGATCGTGAAGCCCGCGAGTCTTACCTAATCTATAAGTTTAACACCGTCTCATCCGGTCTCAACGAAAGCACAGGCACAGAGAGAGAGAGAGAGAGAGGTTTATTTGTAGAAAGGCAGAGAGGTCGGCCTGAGCGATATTATGCTCTAGCCTGCTACTCTACACCGGGGGTGGGGAAAGGGGAGAAAAAAGAATGATGGATGACGATGGTAAGTAAGAGAGGTGAGTATGTACAGTCCCGTCTAGGTGGTGCAGTGCTATAGCCGCGCATCCAGTCCAGTGGCTTGTGACTTACAAGCGTTGCCACTAAGCACTATTAATCATAACCTGGTCTTCAACGGGATAGGCAGCACTGTTTCTAATATCGCTCGAGTTTCTTCTACGGTTACGTTGGTAATCACCCACTACTTTTCAGCATTCGTACCACACTACGTGAATACGTGCTGAGTTGTGTGCATCATGTACGGTGTCCGTACTGCTTTTAGTTTTTTTTAGTTTCTTCTCGTATTAACCTTGATGTGTTTGAAGCGTATTTCAGGAGAAGTTAAAAAGTAAAAATTGATCTTAGTGCAGGTAGATTGTCTGTTTGCGATCTCAGACTGTTTGCAGTTTATAGCTAGCATGTGATTACGTTCCTGCGAAAAAAATAGATAAAGCGCCGATCTGATGTCATTCCCACACGCATTTTCCTCCATGTGACGAGCAATGCAATAATTATGTCATATCACTAGTGCGTAATGCCATATCAACTGCGTGTGCAATCTATCTTACTCTGTGTAACCTGACTTCGCTGCCACGAGTCCCAAATGTGCACGCATGAATCTATGTCGACTGCGTGTGACCGCTATCTCATGTTGCCATTCTTGCTATCGATAAGTTCTTTCAAACTATCTACCTTAAGCGTGTTTATAAGGAAACCCACCGCCATGTACTTGTTACTTTGACAAAGTCTGGTCCACCAGACGAAACGTTGGTGAAAATATACAGTGCCAAACCAACGAAAGTCGTAGTTTCTTTCTTCATTCCGTATTCTATCGGGGTCCGCGTGATTTCTTTCCCGCTACTATATATATATATATATATATATATATATATATATATATATATATATATATATATATATATATATAATTGCATATATTTTCACTAGATGGTGCTCTTTCAGTATAGTTCCAAACGAACCAAAGGAATTGGTTGGACAAGGCGGAAAAGAAGACGCGAGAAGCAGAGGTAGAAGCCAGGAGGAATGTAAATAAAATGGCTGAAAGCAAACTGCTTTCGTTGAAACTTTGTATGCCCACGTAGACGATGTGGAACGGTGTCCCATCTTACTGCGGTGGACGTACCGAGACGTGAAATGCCAAAAGACCGTATATCAAAGGATACGTTCCGGTCGCGTGCATCGATGATGCAGAGCATCCTGTGGGTGGTGTGGCCGTATACGTCAAACAAACAGAAAAGGCACAAGATCGGAAACCACTACCAACGCCACAGAGCCACAACGGTGAATATGCTGCCATCAATTTTGATGGATTATCATCATGACCATGTACCTTGCACCCAATTTGTCGAGTGGAAATATCAAGACATTCATTGACACGGCACTGCGTAATTATGACAAGTACAAGAGTAGATCATTTGTGTTAGTTAGTGATCTGAATGTCGATATTACCGAAAAGAACAGTGAGTGGTTAATAGAGCATATGGCAGCCAAATATCCTCTGACGTGCACGTCCTTTGATCATATGAAACCAACGAGCATCCGAGGGACGTGTACAGACCTGGTATTTTCAAATTTCCAATTGCAACCCGTACAGTAACCGCTATCCCTTCATTTCACGGACCATAAAGCCGTGATAATGAAGGGACAACGCAAGCCAAGCATCATCTAATTAAGAAAAATAAAAGTTCCATTTTTGTAATGTACACATAGTGTTTCTTACTCTTTATATGATGATCGATGGGGCGTTACACGGAAGATTCATGGTTTACCAATGATTTCCTTCGGAGCTTCGCCCCACTCATCATCATTCACCACGTGGATGTGCTGTGAGTTTTTCAGGAATTCCCTTTATTTTGCAAAATTACTTCCATAGAAGATTACTGCTGTGGCAGCGCTATACTTTACCAGGACATATATGTTACAGTATGTAAAGCTTACATGGGGCTCCACTTCGTTTCAAAGGGAATATAGCATATTTGATAGCTTTGAAGTGATAGCTTTGTGTTACTGCCAAATATACATTAAGAGCGCTTGAATGATAGTTTTTTTAATATAATCTTTTGGCCTCTTCGCAGATAGCAGACTTTCGTAAGGTCCTGGGATCCATCGATTGCACCCACTGGGAAATCAAGCCACCTTATGACCTGTACAGAAATTGGAAGTACTTGTGCTCCCTAAATGTACATGTATATTGCAACAGTGGGGGTGTCATCATCCAGCCGACCTCAAAGTGGCCTGGAAGCACGCATGGCAACCTCATCTAGATGGACTGTGCTCTGGCTGGGAGCTTCGGGGGCAGAAAACTGCCTGATGGCTGGCTGCTATGATAGTTTTTTTTAATACAGATGGTACAGTAAACACCAGTTAATGTGCACACTTTCACAGCCCAAACATCGTTACTAAGAGCGGATGCTTGTATTATTTTCACACAGCGGTGCTAATGGACGCTTAAAAATAAGCAAACTATGATAGAATTGACAATGTGGAAAGTGTAAAGTCTGCAGCTTATGAATTTAACTCCATACATGCGAGACTGCAAAGTTTTGCTTTTGAAAAAGCTCTAATACTTTCATTGCTTATTGAGCTCTTGTGCTTGTGACCCGCTCAGTGTATCAAGTGCTCTGCATGGAAATAGCAGGTAGTTGAAAATCGCCTGCCTCTTCGCAACATGCAGGGAGAAAGAGCTCTAGTTGAAGCCTCAGGCCACACAGGAGCAGTAAATGCGCCTTTTACCTGCCGTAGCTTATCTTTTTTCAAGGTTGTGGCACGTTGTGTTTCCGCTGTACATGTTCTCAGCACAATTGCATAGCGGCACGTTTATCTCTACAAATCGTATGTGACCTGAATGCACGCTTGTTGATCTCTAAAGGTGACTCTCGGTATGCCTGAGAGTCATGCCTGCTCAACCTCCTGTCCGCGGCTGGCCCAGCTGAGCAGCAGTGCAGTGCGGCCCTCCCGCAAGACAAGTCATACAGCGCACCTTTGGTGTTCTGAGCAGGACATACCATAGCCGTCCGGCAAGGCATTCGCATCAATAATAATGATGGTGAGTGTTTAACATGCGTTTGTGTATTATGAGCGTGTTTGTTGCTCACAATCATTTATCCTAATGAAGTACATTTTTAAAGTGTACTTTTCTTATCAAAACAGTTTTGGTCAACAAAAACACACATAATCCACAAATACCCTGTGTTTTCTAGTCTTCAAAATTGCTCCTGCACACTGTATGATGAGGTGGCTATGTTAGATAACTTTAAAGTGATGAACAATAGCTGATGTCTTGTAACATAGCTTAGCATGAGTACACTCTAAGAAAAAAATCGAGTATTTGGGGAGTATTTATGTACACAATAATCGTAATCTGGCTTGCGCGCGTTTCCTTTCTTGAAAACCTGGCTGTCGTCACTTTCCTATCAAGAATGCTATGTCACGCTGATAACGCGCGCGTTTTTCGTGACCGTGAAGTGCCGGGACCGCGGTGACGTGAGGAAAGTACGTGAGGTGGATGACGATTATAGTTGTGGGGCAGGAATACTCCCCAAATACGAGATTTTTTCTTGGAGTGTAACATAGTGAACTCATTTTTGGTCGGCTTCTTGCACCTAGTGTAAAGTTGAAATTCAAGATACCTTATTGGCTTATGTCTCACTGTTAGGCAGAAGTTTGTCGCTTTCAAAAGGAATATCGTAGTTATACATTTATATCATAAAATATTTTTTCAACGTCTTCCTTGTTGGTGGCTCGATGTTGATACTTCTTATTTTTGTTATTTGTCATCGGCTTCTGAAAATGCGACAGCTAGAGTTTTTAGCACATATCAGCTGTACATTTTTACACATAGCACGGTTGTAACAATCATCTGTATTTTTCTATGTTCCAGCAGTATCATAGGATCAGGCGCTCCACTATCATGTAATTGCACAGTGTATCTCGAACAAAGCACACAAGGCCAAGAAGTAGAGAACGACTACCAGTGACTGTGTCCTGCTGTTCAAAGTGCACGTCAACAGAAAGAATGCATTTTGGTGGCAGGAAGAATTTCAGTTGTATGGTGACAATCTGCACAATCTGCCTGATCTGATTGGTGACAATCTGCACAGCTGCAGTTTAATTTTTGAACAGTGCATCATTTAGCAGTTCCTTGCCCTTGAGGATTCAAATTTAAATAAATTCTGCATTTAATGTACCAAACCATGACATTAATGTGAAGCACACTGTAGTGGTGGTGCGCAAGTTAATTTCGGCTACCTTAAATTTGTAACATGCACGTAAATCAAAGTGTATGCGTGTCTCTGCATTTCACTGCCATTAGAAACAGCAGCAATGGTCGGCAACGAAAACCGTGTTTTTATGCTTGGTAGTGGAAGAACGAAAGCAATTGAAGCGGGTAATTTTGCACTTGGTCTATACAGTCGTTCAGGATAAAGTATAGCACGAATGACTTTATGTATATATAAGCTCTGGAAAGTCCTTCTGCATGGATTTGTTAGATTCAAGAGGAGCGCCACTATTTCTAGTATAGCCAACACCAGGCTTTAGCCCCTGTGTAATGTTATCCCATTGCCTTTCTGTCCTCTTCAACAGTCAATCTCTCTGCATGCACTGTGTAAGATTTTTTTTATATAGTGTTTGCTGCCATAGGTTTCTTCATAATATAATTGTATACTCTGCAAATAGTTCATCATCTGTGCAGCTTTGCTCATATTACTGCTGAAAGTATTTATTGCTTTTTATAGAGTGACTATAGCATGCATTTACTTATGCCTTTTGACGTGTCTGTACCATGGTTTAGCCAAAAGCTGGTGTGCTGTAATCTTGACACTAACGACTTCGAACAAATTTGAAGGCTGATAAACATTACTACTATATTCAGATAAGCTGTGATAGCTCTATGAAAATGTATTTAACATTCTGTATACTGTGCCAGGTAAATGTTCTTAAAATCTTTTATTGTGGTCCATGTTTTATGCACCTAAAACATTATTAGTTGATATGGCACATTCTAAAATGTGATTCTGCACATTAGTGCTCATAAACATTGCAGGTTAGGCCAGTAGCAAGATATACATGCAAGGCACTGAAACATCACGTAAAACTCCTTGCCCAGCAGTGCACTAAAATTTTTGTCAAGCGGAATGAGACTGCTGTATAGGATGTCGGCCCATGTCCACACTTTGGAAGCTTTTTGAGGAGTATTTTCAGGAGAAGCAATAGGGTCTTGACATGTCAACAACAGCATTATTTGCACCAAGGAGCTTAGTAACAGCGAATTGGTTCCAAAATGTGAAGCACTGCCCTTTTCCTTGGCATCGCATTGTCAGATGCTCTTTTCTTATATATCGCCGTGGGCTGCCATCCACGAAAATGTCTAAAAATTGCTGTGAGTGGGCAGCAGCAGAAACTACGCGTCAAATTGTTCCAAGAAGGTTCTAGAAATGTCAAGTTGGCACATAACAGTGGTGAGGGATTTCTGTCGTAAGTTACTGCCTTGAAACCTCATGTGTTCAAGACTGAGTGTATCAGCATTGTTGTTTTATAGCAGTTCATCATATTAACTACACCTCAATGTATGTATATACGTATGTATGTACGTACGTGCGTTCGTTCGTATGTATGTATGTATGTATGTATGTATGTATGTATGTATGTATGTATGTATGTATGTATGTATGTGTGTGTGTGTGTGTGTGTGTGTGTGTGTGTATGTGTGTGCATGTATCTTTTAAACAAAAATTTTTGTTTAATGTAACATTTATAAGAATTTTGCTATTTGCTTTCTAGGAGTTCTTTTTCTATATCATTTTTATTTCTAAAGCATGTTTCCTACTGCGCAAAAATGAATGCAACCTTACATAAAATCTGTCCATTCAAAGAAGATCTTTCATTTTACAACGTACAGTTCTGAGCAAGAAGTTGGAAACTATGCAACCAGCCAGCAAATATAAGTTTTTAGGACAGCTCCTCGGTGTAACATTGCTTGTACACATTGCGTTTGTCGAATATGCACAATAGACTAGTCGACTTCAACCAGGATAACGAAGCTTTGCCCCGTGGCTGTACATACCTTTACATATGTGCGTGGTATTTCTACATATTGTCATACGTGTTGCCGATTACTATTAACGGCACAAAACTAGTCAAGCTGGATACGCGGATTTTTTACTGTGCGCCTGTCATCTATAATGTAACTGCTGTTGATAAAGAATAAAGTCGGGTTTAAAATTTTCTTGTACTTAGCAAGGGAAGTGTAGCCCTTTATGACGCAAATGAATTTGCCGTAATCTTTTCACCGGCATACTGTTTCACCCTCTCCTCAGAACTCGATAGCCTGCTCGAGTTCTTTATAACCATTGACAGAGGCGTATTACACGGAGCTGCGCAACACGACCGAGAGAGAAGGCACAAGCACATCACCGTGTTTGTGTCTTTTCTCTCTTGCCCTGTCGTCTTGCGCTGCTGCATGTAATAAATCCCACCCAACTTGCACGGAAACGTGTCCCGAAAAAGGCACTCATCTTGGCCGCAAGCAATTTGGTCGCCGCGTGTCTCTTGATGTTCTTGAAAACACCGTGATGTCTGACCGGCGTTCGAATAGCCAGAGTCGCCAAAACTAATTGCCCAAGTATGATAATTGGGTTTCGGGACTGGGCACTCTTGGGATAGTAGTGGTTAGAGAAAAAAAAAAGATATTCTTACTTCTGTAATCCGTGAGGGAGCACGGCGCAGCGTTATGGGTCTAAAGGGGAGTGTAAAGGCCACCTTCTCAAGAAAATAGTGCCCGGAAAACATAACCCCAAGCCATGCTATCTGTTTTTCCATTGAAAAAAGAAAGAAATAGGTTGTTGCTCGGCGACACTGCGAATTGAACCCTGTACCTCCCGCATTGTAGTCGGACGCCGTAACGACTCGACCACCGCTGCAGTGCTTCAGGTGAGAGCTGGCAACTGTAGCCCTTACTTCATTGCATATATATTATCTTTCCCTCGAAAGACACCTGATGCAGAACGTCTGGTGAAAATCGATCAAAACAGAACTCGGAATCCTTAGCCTGAGGCGACTCGTTAGTTAAAGCCATCAACTGTGGCTCTATAATTGTGCACTTTATGTCGACGTGCAATATCGCTAATCATCTATCGCGAACTGACTGTCACTAACGTCACTTTCACAAATAATTGAATACTGAATTTGTTTCGATTATCGTCATTTAAATAAACTTTAACTAATCAAATCACTACTCACTGAATTTGTTTCGACTGTCATGTACAAGCAGTCACACTTTCGCTCGCTGTTGTATGGATTTCCCTCCCATAGAGGTTAGTAAGTAACGCGAACGCCGCTTTTTTATGTTCTCCAAGCATCCGATGCCGCTCCGCGGAAGCTTTCCATGGCGTTTACTGCGCCAGGGGATCGTCATCTGTATCTTATCCTCTATCGCTTCGATCTCATGCTTTCGCAAAGACGGAATGAGAGTCACGCGAACGCCGTCTTTATTTTTCTTTTTGTTAATCGTGCGAACGCGCAGCACGCGTGCCTCGTGAATCGAGGCGCACGTGTAGTCATGTCACTTCAGGCTGAGGCACGTGAACGCCGCTTCTTTTATGTTTGCTCACGCAAACGCCGCAAGGACGAAGTGACTGCGCCGTGTTTTCTGAAAACCATTAGCGCATAGAAAGCTCCCGACGAATCATTCTCGTTTTACGTGTTCACATAGTTGCGGTGTATTGAACCTGCGACATTACGCTCGTGATGCCTTTCTTACGGCTGCTTTATATTTCTGAACAGTTTCTCTGTAGGCTGAGAAGCCGCTCCTATGTCTTGCATTAAGATCTCTGTAAGAAATGTAACATTTCACATTAGCTACAAAACACCGTAATGGCAGCCACCATACTGTGCTCGAACATGCCTAGTTAGTTGGGTGGCAGCGCAGCTTCATGAAAATGTAGCTAAACTGGTTGTGGTAAACAGGGGCGACGTTTCGGTCACATCTTCAAACCTTCAATGTTTCAATTTATCAGCGGTTTGGTAGATGTGGTCTGTCAGGAGCGTTGTTCGCCTGCACTTGACTATAGTCGGTGACAAGCTAAGAATAAAAAGTAAACTGTACCGCTGTCCATTTGTATTATGCGCGTCCAACTACGACCGCTCTTTACCATGACGTAACGGTTAAGACGAACCAATGAAAAATGCAACATGGCGCCGTTCGCGACAAGAGGCGAGGTACCGCTGCACCGAGGCCGAGATCCGTCAATTCGAATTTCCTGCGGTGTTTGTTTCTGCCAGAAGAAGCTCTTTCCTACTGTTATCCGTACGTACCCAGCATCATCCTCGCCGGTCGTCATCCGATGCAGTAGAAGCTTGTGACTGTGCCGCGTTTGAAGTACATCGAAGCGGCGTCAGCTCGAAGTGTTTTACAACGCTTTAGCGCGTTCCGTCGTTTCGGTAGCGTCAAGTTGCAATACGGCGTGTGTTCCCTCCATCGTTCGGATACACCAAGCATATCGCCTGAGGGTCACCACATCGGCGATTGTCGTCGCGTTCATTCGTGTGCAGTGAGGTGAAAGTGAGTCGAAATGTGCGCGTCTGTGTACAATTTACCGCCCGCGAAATTCATGGCACTAGCGTTGCCACGTGTGCGCGCGTGTCTGTGTTACTTGGAGCTCGCAACGTGGGAATCTTGATGATCTATAGTGATATGCGCCGTGCTCTGTGCCTATATGAGTGACGTATGTGCGGACGGAGCATGAGAGAAAGAAAGCGACCAACGTAGCCCGTTAGCGCAACACAATGCGAAAGTAAACAAACCAGGTGTGGAGAATATGTAGTGGTGTGTGCATTATAAGAAGATAATTGTGGTCATCTGGTGCGTGTGTGATTATGTGACATGTGCCTATTGGGGCAGTTGCGTCGTCTTAACGGAATTCAGTTCCACCAGCCCAGAATGATGTGCTAGGTTGAAGTGCCCGTCGCGTAAGTCTCACGCTCGATGCACGAACGCCTTGCAATGAGAAACGCCGTGGTTGTGTACAAACCGTGAAATGATGCGCTCGCTGTGACACATCGATTGCATGGATCGTGATCGTAACTGAAGTAACACCGCTAAAACTATTATTGAGTGAAAAAAAAAGCTTTTGTTTTTAATTGCGTTGCATCATACTTTGACGATATCATATTTGTAATTCTTGTTTTTGTCTACCGTGCGTTTTTTTTTTCTTGCATTTGGCGTGTATTGTGTGCATTTATTACGCAGTGATAATTTGTTTATATTAAACTCGTTAGGCTTATAGGGCATAGACCCCCCTTTTTTTTAAGCGCTTATCCCTAGCTTCTTCTGAAGCCTCACCCCCTCACTATGCTTCACGAACAAATGTGGAGGGGGGAGCCGTAGAGGTGGGGCTTGACAATGTACGAAACGGATGTACTTACTGATTGTGTCCACCGATATTATCTGTATAGACATCTGTATGTCTTCCTTTTTTTTTTCGAAGATGCGCGTGTTTTTTTTTCTATGTCCGAGTGTATATGTGTGGTCTTTTGGCTACTGATTTTTTTCATTTCTACATTTTATATTATTATTTTTACTCGCTCTACCTGCACGGAGGACGATGCTATAAGAGCGCATCGAAGCCTCGAAAATTTTGCCTTGATAAAGATCGGTCTCCGATCAAAACGCTGACAAAAAAATCACAGCATATCCACGGAGTGAATGATGAGTGGGCGAAGCTGCGGAGGTTCATCGGTAAACCGTGAATATTCCGTGAATTCTGCCCAGTACATCATCACCGACGTGAGATCGGGCGCGTTTATACTAAAGGTTCGATGAGTTATGACGACTTGCAGCTCACTTTAATTTTACATGTACGCTGTGAATTTTCATTGTTCAGAAAACCATTGCTTTAGAAAACATCTGGCGTCTTTCGTTAAGCAGCTGGCGTCTTTTCGTTTTGCTTTAGAAACATCTGGCGTTCTTTCGTTTTGCTTTTAGAAAACATCTGGCGTCTTTCGTTGGTTTATTTCATCAATCAACGGCGTTTTGAACAAAATTTTTATTGTTTAATCACGCACAGGAGAAATCTCACCAGGCACTACCTTGGAGGTAAACAATGGCTGCTAATGGGAATGAGAGACAGAAGAAGTCGGCTTTTAGCTAACACTTACACTTCTACTAACGTTTCCTACTGGAACATGCCAATGGCTCCTAATGGGGAATGAGAGACAGAAGAATTCGGCTTTTAGTTAACGCGCACGCTGCGAATTTTTTATTGTTCAACAACGCAAAGGAAAAATCTCCCACCGGCACCACCTTGGAGGTCAAAGCGTAAGACTGGTTACGCACTACGATTACTACGACTACGAGGGACGAACGGGTGCCGCCTTAAGGAGCTTCGCCCCTAATAAACTGTCCTTTGAGCAGCGTGTATCTTTTCCCTATTTGCCTTACGGCAACCGTTGACAGCCTCTTTGCAATATATATATATATATATATATATATATATATATATATATATATATATATATATATATATATATATATATATATATATTATATATATATATATACACCTTCACAAGGACACACACATATATAGAAGGTAGGGGTAGGGGCACCTCTTCTAGCAAAAGTGGGCCCCCTGCTGGGATACCTACTGGGGCGACACAGGTATGTAATAAACAAAAGATAAATTAATTAAAAACTTGAGCAATCAAGGGCTTAAGGGGTAATGGCAGTGCCAGTGCAAGTTGTCGAAACGAGAAACCATCCCACGTAAAGGTTTCAGTTAATGCTAATTTAGCCGCGTACATCTCCTTGGCGTGAACGTAACGGCGATGCCCCCACAGTTAAACGCCATGTGTGCTACACGCTTTTATTTCGTTGAAACAAGACGTCAAATGAAACCTTGGCGTTTTCCTCAAACACGATGACAAGCACGGCCACTAGAGACGCAAATGCGGCATTTACGGCAACACAAGAGTCGAGATTCACAAAGGCAATCTCAGACCACATCGCCATACTTCGCTTTGAGTCACAGTCGCCATAGTTACAGCAGACAGTGAAGAAAACTGGCTGCGAAAATTTCGCAAAAAAATTACAAATGACCTTATATGTGATTATTGTCCCTGTTTTGTTTTGTGAAACTGTAAAATAACGATTCCTTTATTTTAAGTTTTATGTTAAATCTGGCATTCTTTGTTTTAATACCATAATAGGTACTGCATAGAAACATGACCTTCGAGATGTACATTACTTCTTCGTATAGACTCCGAGATGAACGCAGTGGGAGGTGCGATTTAAACAACAGCTATATTGTTATTCTGACGCTGAACTCCGTGCCTTCACAATTTATTTTATCTAGCTTTGCTTTCTTTATTTCAATATCAGTGCAGTATTGCAAAATAAGGTTTATATGCGTTAAAATTATTGCCATTGCTTAGGAACTACTTCCTGTGTAACGCGGAGGCATGCAAAATATCAGCAATGCGGCCTCGTGGGCGGAGGTTATATTTATTCTTAGGCTGTCACCGACTATAGATAGCGCACGGATTATTGCTTAACGCCACCGAGGAACTACATTTTTTTTAGCTACGGTCATCGATGAAACAGGAGAGCTTGGCTTCGCGCAAGACCCCAGAACGTCTGCTGCAACGCGGCAGCGCGTAAGCGCTGTATATCCAACGTTTAGAGCCAAGATGAGTTTCTTTACAAGTGTCTGCAGTGCGTGCACGGCGTACTGCAGCTGCTCGGGCGTGTTCGCATATTGTATATATGGCTGACTAATACCATGATTATTAGCGCATGTTCATCTCATTGTGTAATTATTACGGGGAGAGGGTGGAGCCAACGACGGTAACAGGTAAAACATCCTGGCATATGAGCGTGAGCGGTTTGTTCTGAAGCACGGTCGACTACGTCTTCGAAATAAACTGAATAGGCTTAGTGACGATATCGGCTCCGTCGGTAATCGGCAACGTCGCTGTGCGGTTGCCGCGGATGGATTCCGAGCACACGTTCCACGGCAAGCAAATCTTGACGTTGAAAACTTCAGTCCACGAAAAGCAAGAGGCTGACGGCTAACATGAATAGAACTCGCGTATTATGCACGCCAAGATTCTTTAAATGTCACTGAGGCGCCAGCGCGAAATATATGCGGAACAGTTTTATATTTTATACCAAGCACGCGAATTCGCTTCAAGCAGGCTCCCAGCAATAACTTGAGTGACCCCGTGTATATCTTCACGAATGTCATTTAAAAAATGTCTCCTTACGTATCAGTGAACGCTACATGCATAATAACGACCTCCACTGCCCCGATACGCCAAAGCGTGCAGCGACGCGTTGGTGCATATACACCCCCGTTCTTTTACCTCTGCGACCGCGGCATGATGTAGTGTAGTGGTTAGCGTACGCACTTGCTGATCGAGGGTTCGCGAGTTCGAATCCGCGTGTGTTTGTTGTGAATTGTTCTGCGGTTTACTTCTGAATGTAATATGTGTATATGGATTATGTATGTCATACAATATGTAATAACGTCGAAGTCTGGGTCAGTTGGTACATGACGCTGAGGCAAAAACCAGTCAAAAAGACGCCGGACAAGGGGAAGAAGTGACACACACAAGGACTGGACTAGCAACTGCGCTTTACCAGCTGACAGCACCTCCCAGAAGAACCACGGCGCATGCGCTAATCACGTAAAACCATGAAGTCAAAACAAGAAGTAGCAAAAGCAGAAATTAGGCTACATAACGGCAAAAGAATCTACCGCCAGAGTGACAGGAACTCGCATTCCTTCTGCAGTAATGAAACAGACGTACTGCTTACACAATCATCGCGGTGCGTGTTTATATGATAAGCCTCAAGGATTTCGCGCTCCTCCTTGTTCCCACCTCTACCTAAAATCTTAACATTGGAAAACAGCGGCACACAACCACAGATCTGGCAGTGGCGGGGAAGATTAGCCCCGTCTGACGTGTTCAACGAATTGTGGTGCTCGCGCAGTCGTTCATTCAAGCATCGGCCGGCTTGGCCGATGTATACTTTTTCGCATGTTAGCGGAATCGCATACACAACATGTTTCGCGCAGGTAGTGTACTTGGTTTTATGCCGAATAGAACACACAGGAATGCTAGTGTTTCCGCGAGCAACACGTGCACGCAGCGCAGAAAGTTTGCAAGGCGCCGAAAAGACAACATCTACGCCCTGTCTCAAAGCGACTTTTTTCACATTGTGGGAAACCTTATGTATGTAAGGCATCACTACAACACTCTTCCGCTGGGAATCAATTGGTTCTGGACGTCTATTCGCCGGCCTTTTCACCTTTTGCAGCAGCGTTTCTGCTACAGCTGTCAAGACCTGCCTGGGAAAACCCGCTGCTTCCAAGCGCTCAACCTGACAGTCAAAACTCGACTTAACGCAATGGTGGCAACTCTTCTGCAGTGCATTACGGAAGCAGTTACTCGCGATCCCTCTCTTAACAATTTTTGAGTGCGCGGACGAGTAGGGTAACAAGGATTTCTTGCTTCTGGGAGAAAAGCACCAACACAAATGTCCATCATTCCTAAAAGTAAGCAAAAGATCCCAAAACCTAATGGATTTGTCAACCGAAAGTTCATGAGTAAAAGATAGGGCGTTAGAGCAACCTCGGAAGTAACACAGAACTTGTTTTGCCGCCAGTGTGACGGTGTCATTAGATGATAGCTTTAAAATGATCAAGAAATCATCAACATATCTAAAGATATGACAAACACGTGAATCATGAAGAGAGCCCTGAAGCAGGTTGTCAAACTTGGCTAAAAGTATCTGGCAAAGAATCGGTGCTACGCACGCCCCAATACAAATTCCTTTTTTCTGTAAGAACTGCGAGCCATTGAATTCCACGACCGTGGAAGAAAGATACATAGTTAACAGTTCAAGGAGCGCGTCAACGGACAACCCACAGGTATTTTGAAAGGAAACAGGACCATTCTGATCAATCAGTTCACGCACAGCTAAAAACAGTTCGCCATGGGGGATGCTATAAAACAAGTCCTGTATATCAACAGAGAGCGCACCATTGGCGCCTGGGAATCCTTTCCTGAGCAGCTCAACAACACCAGAGGAGTCCGCAACACTGTGAGGATCCTGCAAGGTCAAGGATCGCAGATAGCGCTACAGAAACTGGCCCACAACTTTCTGCCACGTGTCCGCCTCTGTCACAATAGCCCTCAACGGGCAATCCGGCTTATGGGTTTTTGCGGTGAAAAACACCCGAAGAAGTTTGCCTTTGCAAGAACTCACCTTCTGTGACAAGGTAACCAGATTGTGCTCCTTAAGAAGCTGACCACTGAGGACTTCAGTTTTGAAGGCTTGTGTTGTGAAGGCAAGAAATTCTTAGCAATGGCTTCCGAGGCTTTTTTACCAAAGCTTCCCGTGGGAAGAACCACGAACCCCCCTTCCTTGTCCGCTTCAAGTAGCGTGAGGTCGTTGTCAACGAAATGATTCACAACGCGGTGAAGCGCCCCCGAGCTCTTCTTGGGTCGACAGTAGACGCCTTTGCAGAGAGCATCGATTCCTTCGGACAAAACACGCTGCTGCTCATCCTTCTCAGCCTTCTGAGCTACACGACGTACAGTCGCAAGAAGTTCATGCCCGCTGATTCTTGGCTCCAAGCTGAACTTGGGGCCCTTCTGAAGAAGGTCATTCACAACTGGTTGTACCGAGGCTCCCTCCAGAACGGTAACGCTGTCACTGTGGACCTGTGGCCGTATTTTTTTGGGTAAAGAGCGGCGCACTTGATGCCATAACACCTCAGTAGCTTGGCTTGCCATGCGACGATGTTCTTGCAGGGAACGGACGCCAGCGGAGTCGCTATGCCCAGAAAGGCACAGAATTCGAAGACAATCATGCAAGAACCGCACCTGTCTCCAGCACTCTGATTTCCAGATCTTGGTCATACGCTTCCAGTGGCCCGAAGAAGGCTCCAATAACCCGAAGAAAGCAACAAGCTCCTTTGGCGCCGAGTTCACCATGATGCAAAGGGGCAGAACGCGAGCTCGGCAAGACGGCCGCTCCCCCCCCCCCTCACCGTGGACATTGACCAGCGTATACCGTTGGCCACATTGCGTGCCATAGGCCCAAGTGCAGATAGGTATTTGTCTGGATTTTTCTGTATTTCCGAGCGTTTCCTAGTCCGAGCTGCGGATGCGGAGACGCGTGGATTTGTCGTTCGCGACGCTGGTGCTCCAGGATCTCATGCGGCTTGTGGCCTTTTGGCATTTTACTCGGGGCGTAGTCTGCTGGGTTCGCTAGTTCGCGAGCTAGCCCGTTCGCCCGTTCGTTTCCTGGGACTCCGGAGTGTCCCGGACACCATGTAATGATTCGCTATCGTCGTATACCCTCTATGCTAGACGCTTCGCGTGCGGCCTTGCTATCATCTGCGCGCACATCTTTCTTTCCTTGTCGTTTCATCAGCTTTCGCGTTGCCTCCTTGCCCTAAAAAGTGGCAAGTAAGTTAAATTTGTATTCTTGCTATCGTATTCCCTCGAGATACGAGAATTTTTGGCTAAGAAATTGCGTAGGCAAGAGAAAGCGTTGTGAATTCGGCCCCTGACTTGCTAATAACATGGCCCAAGAACAGAAGTTCGTCGTACGCGAAGTGGCGCTTTTCTGGCTTTAGGGTGCGTCCGGAGGTCTTCATTGCTTGAAGTACAGCTTCAAGGCGCCGGATGTGTTCGTCGAAGTTTGAGTCAAACACGTCAACGTCATCCAAGCACTACACAAGGCACGTCTGCCACTTTTTTTTTTTTTTTGAAAGTCTGCCCTTAGGCATAATAATTATTGATTCAGAAATGCACATACAAATTTAAGACTTTCAAAGGGCTCCAACCAAAAAATGGGTTTATTTCCCGACTTTTCGGAATCAACTCGATTCCTTCTTCACGGGGAGTGACAGCGGAAGGGTCGAGGTGCAACTCTTGACTTCTCTTTCGAACCAGCTGGGGAGAAGGAGGGGAGGCACGCCTTCTTTGGTGGTGAGAGTGTTGAGGGGGTTGCGGTTGCCGCGGTTGGTGTGGTTGCGTGGGATTGATGGGCTGGGGGCGGCCGGGGACGGTTTTGCTCACTTGCGACTTTGTTTGAATTGGTTTTTCTTTCTGTAGCTAGTCCGTGAATGTATACTGACGGCAGGTTTCCTTTGCATCGATTTAGGTTGCCTTCGGTGTTTTGAATGAACCACGACTCCAATAACAGCCGTTTTTGTGGGTTAGTTTCTGTTGTTAGGATTTCGGTTTTTTTAAGTCAATCTTATGGTCGGCATCTTCCGAGTGTTCTGCAAGGGGGTTCCGTTGTCTAGAGAACGTCCTGACGTCGTTTTTGTGCTGTTTAATTCTTTCGTTCAAGTTTTTTGTTTCGCCAATGTACGCGGCCTGGCAGTCGGAACATTTGATCTTGTACACGACGCCTTGCGCTCTTTCTTTTGGTGGAAGGTCCCTGGGTTTCGGTAGAAGAAGATTTATTGTGTTGGTTGGCTTGTGTGCGACCGTTATGCCTTCCCTCTTTAAGAGTCTGCTTATGGCTTCACTGGTGCCTTTCACGTAGGGGAGAGAGATTCGCTTCTGGGAAGGCGGCGACGCTGGGGGTTCCGTTGGAAGTGCTTTTCTTTTTTGTTGCCGGATCGCTTTCCGAATGAAATGGGGCGGGTAGCCGTTTTTTTTTTTGTAGTTCGTTGAACACGGTGTTTCTTTCTTTCCTTCTGTCTGATTCTAATGTGCAATGCGTTTCCGTTCTTCTCACCAAAGTGTTGACTACTGATGTTTTGTGGCTTGCAGGGTGATTTGAATTAAAGTGCAGGTAGCGGCCTGTATGCTTAGGTTTGCGGTAGACTGAGAAACTTAGGGAATCTCCCGCTCGCTTGATTAGCAAATCAAGGAATGGAAGGGATCCGTCTTTTTCGCGCTCACAAGTGAATTGAATGTCCGGTTCTATGGAGTTTAGATGGCTGAGTAGGTTGGCGACTTGCGATGTCTTTATAATGCAGAAACAATCGTCCACGTACCTGAAGAATACTTTGGGTTTCTGGTGCTCAGGGCTCTCTCTTCGATGTTTTCCATGGTGATGTTGGCCATGGTCACGGAGACTGAGGCTCCCATTGGTGCTCCTCTTGTCTGCCTGTGGTATTCGCCTCTAAAGGAAAATACGATTTGCCAGTAGCCGCTCTTGAGGTCTATCGAAGAAAAGTACTTCGCGTTGTGAAACAATCAAGGGTGTCGTCTATCCGTGGGAGAGGGTAGACGTCCTTCTTAGCGATTTTGTCCAGGCGTCGATAATCGACGCAGAAGCGTAGGGTTCTCTCCTTCTTCTTCACTAGCCCCACGGCTGGGTGACGCCCAAGGACTCTTGGAAGGCTGGATTGTGTCGGCCCGTAGCATTTCGTCGACTTGTTTCTATATGGCCTCGTGTTCTCGCGTCGAAACTCTGTACGGACTCTGCCGGAGTGGCCTGGCACTTTCGTCATTTATGATGCGGTGTTTTGCGACTGGGGTCTGCCTAATTCGTGACGATGACGACAAGCAGTCCTTGTATTGCAGTAGCAGGGTTTTTAGCTTTTCATGTTTATGCTTCGAAAGGGTGGGATTGAAAGCTGGTTGACGAGCTTGGTTCGTCGCAGTAGGTTCGGTGTAATCGGTGAGGGCGAATGCACTGGCGGCTTGCACAATTTCTTCGATGTAGGCAACCGTCGTGCCTTTGTGCACGTGCTTGAACTCGTTGCTGAAATTCGTGAGCACCACTGTTGCTTTCCCTCCACGCAGCTCGGCTATTCCTCTTGCGACGCCAATATCTCGGTTGATCAACAAATGCTCGTCTTCTTGAACGACGCCTTCCAGGTTTGCTGAGTTTTGAGTGCCGACGGAAGTGATGACACTGGTGCGAGAGGGGAGGGTGACGTGGTCTTCCAGCGCATTCAAGGTGTGCTTTCCCGGTGGCGTGTGCGGTGACAATGCTTTTTCTGTGGACAGCGTTATCGACACGGATCTCAAGTCAATGATTGCACCATGTAAGCTTAAGAAGTCCACACCAAGGATGACGTCTCTCGAGCAAAGCTGTAGCACAACGAAGCTCTGCGAGACAAATCCGGTTGTTAATGGTGACTCTCGCTGTGCAGATTCCCGCTGGCGTCACTAGGTGTCCTCAGCAGTCCAAATATTGGTGCCTTCAAAGGCGGTCATGACATTCATCAACTTCGTGGCGAACGGTCCACCGATGACAGAATAGTCGGCTCTGGTGTCGACGAGAGCTCTGACGCTGTGGCTGTCGATAAGAACGTCGATGTCGCTAGTTTGTCGTCTTGCGTTGGAGTTAGGTCGTGGCGTCGGGTCACGGCTACGTCGGTCTGTTCCGCTGCTTCGCCGTTGCGTCCTCAGGTCTTCTTGCGGCCCCGCGGTTTGGTCGTCAGGGCTCCGTCTGGTTTGCGTCGTCTTCTTAAGGATTCGTCGCCTCGTCGTCGACGGCGGAGGGTCTTCGGTAGTTCGTCGTACACCACCCGCACCTCCTTCGGTTGCTGCCCCTAGTTTTCCGGATATGGGCTCATGGAACGGCCCCGGTTAGGGCCGCTGTACTGCTCTCCTCGCTGAGGGGACCGGTAGCGTCCAGGCAACGGCGAACGCAACGGATGTCGAGGTGTCCATTCAGCGGTGGCCAAGTAGTCGGCGATGTCACGTGGTCGCTCGCCGCGCTGTGGACGCGGTGCGTTGACGGCGAAGCCGCGTAGGCCCATCTGACGGTACTGGCAGCGGCGGTACGTGTGACCGGCTTCGCTGCAGTGGCAGGAGCACGCCAAACGTCGATTGTCCTTGGTCCGTAGCGCTGGCCAACAGGAGCACGGTATGGCGGCGGTGGTGGCGGCGGCGTCTGGCGACGGTAGTGAGGTTGTGCGGAGTCTTGACGTGGGCACGTAGAGGGAGTGTCGCGGCGGGCTACAGCTGCGTAGCTCATGGCTTGCGGCTGAGACTGTGGCGGTTCAAGGGTGCCCAGGGTCTGCTGAATTCCTGCTCGAACGATGTCTTCGATCAAATCCCCTTGAGGCTGTGGTGATGGCAACAGCTTGCGCAGTTCCTCCTGCACGATTGCTCGGATCGTTTCAGCGATACTAGAAACAATTCAGATTAATTTCAGGTATTTTCTGAGGAGACAGAGGCTAAAGGCTTTAGTCGCTTGACGGTGGCCTCTGCCTTCCGGCGTTCGCAAGAGGTGCAGCACAGAAAGCAAAACAGTAAACCTATACATTTCTAGAAAATAAATTGTATACAAAATGAAATAGTAATGGAATGATATACTGGTAGTAATAACAATGATGCAAAGTGTTTATCACAGTGTGACAAAGTGGTGACAACAGTGAAAAAAAAAACAGAAGAAAATGAGGAAACAAAAAAACACTTGCGCACACACACAAAAGACACATTTTGTCACATGAAAAATGTTGTTTCAAGACAATTGTATATGTTCCGCTCATATTTCTTCGCCGCTGCTTGTATTTATTAGCAAAAGAGATATATGATGTACTCAACATTGCAGGAGAAGCTTTTAGAGCGGCCCATTTTACGGTCACTTCATGAAACATACTGAACTAACAAGAGTTATAGGTTTAAAGTGTTCTGGAACACAAGAAGTAATACCTACGAATTTCTAACTTGGATACAGTATACAGAACGTTAAGTACCGACTTCAGAAGTTAAGAGATGTGTACTGAATATATGCTTCGCTTTTTTTTTTGCTGAATCAGTCCAGCTGACTAGGCCTTCGCATTTTTCAGGAAATGCGCGATTTGATAATGTATTGTCTGTTTTCCGTAATTTGTCCTGATTTTAGGTAGTCACCGTTCAACTTTCCTGAATTTATATCTGCCTCTTTCTGTAGGAGGGTTTTCTTTAAAGGCATTTGTTTTGTGTATGTATTGCAATAGCTTAAAAAACACGGTTGATCCCTCCGTCATAGGAATCGGAATAACACGAAAGTAAAGCGTGCCCTTACAGGAGTAACTCAATGCTTACTGTACATTGATATAAGAGAGTTTGCACAATGTATATTGATGTGTGGCAGCTAATGATGCCTTTTAACGTGTATGCACCCAATTTGATGATTGGTGATACATCTCCATCCCGACGACTGCCGTCCATGTTAAATGATTAAACAAACCCTTGTGGTAGCTGTAGTAGTTAACGGTGAAAGCGTAATCAGAGAACGAGGTGTGATAGCCAGAAGAGCGTCGCCTATTGGACGCAGAACTTGCTCGTCATCCCGCGGCATGTTAAAATGTGATTGAACACCACGGCCGGACTAGAGGGCAACGCAAAGCGCGTCGTGCCGCTACGGTAGCCCGGCCGCGATTTTTCTCGGGGCGAGCGCGTGAGCATGGAACGCGGCGTTACAGCCAGGTGAGGCAGGCGCACGTCTCAGAGCTATTTTTGGTTTGTATTAGCGTGATGCTGAGCGAGGCCGACGCTTTTACGGATGGATGGATGCTATGAGCGTACCCTTTATAACGGGGCGGTGACATGTCTGCCACCAGGCTCGAAGAAAAAAAAAACTTCTTTGTTTCATGTTGGCCTAATACCTTATCTACATTGAATAAATCTATGTTATTATACCAAGAAATATAAATTCACGATCTATCGCTCTGCCTCTTAAGGCAGAATGACCTTATTTTTCCCCCATTATTTATTTTTGTTCTTTATCTCTACTTTTCTGCCACCAATACTCTAACCGTCTCTTACTTATTTCTATCACGGACGTGTTCAGCTTTCCATTGTTGTCCCTAAAACCCAAGGCTTCATGTAGACTCGTGCCCACACGTATACCTGGTTGAATATCGCCACATTCAATCAGTACATGTTCCATCGTTTCCTTAGTTCTCCCGCAGCTTGTACATTGTTCTTCTTCGTTACTGCATCTCGCTTTATAACTACGAGTTCTAAGGCAGCCCGACCTTGCTTCAAACAGTAAAGCGCTTCCCCTTGAATTATCATAAAACCTTTCCCTCCTTATTTCCTTTTTTCCCTTTCGGTTACTCAGAGCCGGCTTCTTTTTCATCGCTGCCATCCAATAAGTCCTCTCCGCCTCTCTGACCTTCCGCTTAATGCTCCTTGTTGCCATATGGCCCGCACTGCTAGCTGTATATTTACTGGTGAGCCTCCTAGTTCTTTTTCTCCACTGCGTGTCAACGCTTTTTCTATACAAATACCTGAAAACCTTCTCTGCCCATCTACTCTTCTTCATTTTCCTCAGGCTCTCCTCGAATCTCATTTTGCTCTGAGCTTCCCGCACTTCAAAGCCTGTCCATCCCATATCACCCTTTACAGCCTCATTTGTCGTCTTCCCGTGAGCGCCCAAAGCGAGGCGGCCCACCGTCCTCTGATTTACATCCATTCCTGATTGCACCTCTGACTTCGTGCACACCACTGAGTTCTCAAATGTAAGCCTCGGAACCATCACACCCGACGCTGGGGAAAGGTCGCCACCTCGCGGTGTGTTAAGGGATTGACAAAATTCAACTTCTATTGAAAACGCGTTGAATGGAACGGACACGTAACGCGTTGCAGGTGCTAGTCGCGGAGGCCACAGCAATGACGAATTACTTTACCTTACCGCCCTCAGAGGTCAACACCACCCAGCCGACCGGGAGAGTGGTAGATATAAGAGGCGCGTTCGTAAGGCCTCCAGAGTCTGTGACCGTGGCGCAGTGGATAGCGTGCCCGGCATCTGTTGTTGCGGACCGACTGGTCGTCGGTTCGATGCCCGTTGACGGTACCTTTTTTCTTTGCCATCTAATTGTGTATATTTTTCCGACGTCATTTCCGTGACGGAAATAAGTCACTGAAGTCTTGGTGGATCGACCCCGGCATAAAACACTTTCGTGTTAATAAATCGATCTGATTGGGTGTCAATATGCTATGTTTATAGAACAATTCTCGTGTGCGTAAGTCGCGTATGTCTCCGACATAATTTTCAAATAGACGCAGTGCCATTTCTCTAAAACTAATAATCTTTTATAATTCGAATCCGTAGTTGTTGCCCAGACTAAAATACAGTAAGTTTTGAATACACCAATGAGTAATAAAGCTTGCTTTTTAGCCACAGTGGTAATAACGAACTAATTCTACGAACCCAACCTATACTTTTGGCTATGTCTGCCGTGAAATGTAGAATGTGTGTATTCCATGTCATGTTTTCATAGAACCATACTCCCAAACATTTCTGCTCCTTTGTTCGTGTTATTTGTGAGCATCCATAATTAATTACTAGATTACCTGCGTCCCGCTTGTTTGGCGGTGCGAATAATATGTACTGCGTTTTATTGGCATTTAACTGTAAGTTATTCTGATATAGCCATATAGTTCATTCTTCTAGATAAGAGTTTGCCATTGCTTCTAGAGAGTTTATATATTTTGCCGTGAAAATACGCTTGTGTCATCTGCATACATTACGATGTCTTGTTTAATACCTATATCCGCCATATCATGGATGTAAAGCAGGAACAATGTTGGCCCGTGTATCCAGCCTTGCAGTACTCCGGTTGTAACTTTTAATCGGCTATAGGAAAAGTTGCTGTAAATTCATACCGATGACGTAAATAATTTGTGATGAGTTCCAGCGGAATGCCCCTTATGCCATATTGTTGAAGCTTCAACAACAGCACTTCATGATTGAAGGAATCAAATGCTTTTCGTAAGTCTAAAAATACACCCAGCGTGTAACACTTTTGCTCAATTCCTTGAATACCTCTCTCCTTTACATTGAGCAATGCCTGCTCCGTGGACTTTTGTCTTGAAAAACCATACTGGGAGTTGGATATTATGTTGTATTTATATAAAAATGTCAATTTTTCATTTATGGTCCATTCAAATATTTTTGACAACAGTGGTAACACTGAAATAGGTCTATAATTGCCAAGTTGATTGAGTGAGATCGTCGGAACCAAGGGCATGGACAGCGAGGCTGTCTGAATTGATCGGCGACTGTAATGGCGCGTTCGCATTTCTAGCGTCTTCTCGATGGTCGTTGCTTCTGAGACGAATTCTGGAACTGTCGATGGGGGGTTCCGCATCAGCCCGGCGAAGAGCTCCTGCTTGACTCTTCGCATAAGAAAGCGAACTTTCTTGTCTTCGCGCATGACAGGCTCTGCACGACGGAACAGCCTTGTCATCTTGTGGCGACACAGTGCGCACAGACCGGCGCAGCCTCCGCCTCGTCACTATCTGGGCCGGCGTGACACGGATGCATGCTACACCACGCTTCAGATAAAAGACAGCGCCACGCAGTTCCGTCGGAGGCTTACATCACCACCGCTGGCTATATAACCCAAGCTACCAAGCTTGGTGGCATGTTTGTTTCTCTAACCTTTCGAAGCGCAGCATCGGCATGCTTGCCCTGCTGCTGCTACTACGTTAATAAACATCATTTTGTTTTATGTTGGGATCCGTCCTTCACCGACGCCGCATCGCACATCTGGTGACCCGGAAAACGAACAAACCGCACCGCCATGACCCGGACCTTGGAATGACCTTCCAGAAGATTCCACGGGACCTTCACGCCGACTCAACCGACCTCTGACACGCCTATCACGATGGCGCTGCGACCGGATGAAACCACGGCGCACTGCATCTTGCTGCCGCCGGAGTTTCCCGAATTCTGGCCGCAATGTCCAGCCATCTGGCTCATCAAGATGGAGGCTGGTTTCTCCCTGCGTAACATCGTCTCGCAGCAGGACAAGTACACCATCACGGTAGCTATGCTTCCTCCTGCTCTGCGACGCGTTGTGCCTCCTCTTGGGCCGCAGGCATACGACCAACTTCGAGGGTTCGTGCTAGCCCCACCGCAACCGGCAGCAGCCATGCCCGCACCCGCCGCAGCAACCGTGCCCGCACCCGCCGCAGCAGCCGTGCCCTCGGCACCCGCCGCAGCAGCCGTGCCCTCGGCACCCGCTTCGGCAGCCGTGCCCTCGGCACCCGCGACGGCAGACGAGCCCCCGGCACCGCCCGCGACGGCGGACGAGCCCCCGGCACCGCCCGCGACGGCGGACGAGCCCCCGGCGCCGCCCGCGACGGCGGACGAGCCGCCGGCGCCGCCCGCGACGGCGGACGAGCCCCCGGCGCCGCCCGCGACGGCGGACGAGCCCCCGGCACCGCCCGCGACGGCGGACGAGCCCCCGGCACCGCCCGCGACGGCGGACGAGCCCCCGGCACCGCCCGCGACGGCGGACGAGCCCCCGGCACCGCCCGCGACGGCGGACGAGCCCCCGGCACCGCCCGCGACGGCAGACGAGCCCCCGGCACCGCCCGCGACGGCAGACGAGCCCCCGGCACCGCCCGCGACGGCAGACGAGCCGGCGGCACCCGCGGCAGCAGGCGAACCCGCAGCAGCAGCAGACGAACCCGCACCATGGCCAGTCGGAACTGTTCCCCAGCCGATAACAACCGGCTAGCAAGGTTCCGCAGACTCCGGCAGTGACTCCCCAGCAGCGCATACAGGCTTTGCTGGCGCACGATGGCAGCGTCGTACTGCACCCTCACGGCCGCACCCTGTCATCCATGACTGCGCCGGCACCCTCCCCGGTACTGGTGGCCACGACGGTCCCGCCTTCGTCGACGAGCGCGCCCGGTGCGACCTCTCTCTCGCGGACCCACTCGGCCCTCCCGGAGCGTCTCTCCGCAGCCCCGCCCGTCAGCCGAACGGCTCGCAGAACCCACGCGGTTTCTCGATCCGTCCTCTACGCCACTCTCAGCCCCAACCCCCAGGAAAAAATTGAGCACCCGTTCGCCACTCCCTGTTACCGACCAGGACAGGACCGACTCAAGCCCCCGCGTACATCGCGGCGAACGAACCTGGCAGCGCTACTCTTTCAACTGGCGTACGTCCACAGCCACCGACGTCGCAGCCCGCTCCTTTCACGACACGCTCTGGACGTCTGGTACGCCTCCTAGATTCCTACAGACCCTGAGGGCTCTGCACTCCGCGGGGGGGTGATGTGGCGACACAGTGCGCACAGACCGGCGCAGCCTCCGCCTCGTCACTATCTGGGCCGGCGTGACACGGATGCATGCTACAGCACGCTTCAGATAAAAGACAGCGCCACGCAGTTCCGTCGGAGGCTTACATCACCACCGCTGGCTATATAACCCAAGCTACCAAGCTTGGTGGCATGTTTGTTTCTCTAACCTTTCGAAGCGCAGCATCGGCATGCTTGCCCTGCTGCTGCTACTACGTTAATAAACATCATTTTGTTTTATGTTGGGATCCGTCCTTCACGACTCCGCATCCCACAATCTCTTCCGTGAAGCGCGCCACGTTTTCGTTCGGCATCTGCACGCAGGTCTCGAGCAGAGCCTCAGCCCTCTCCTTGCGGACGACGCTCGTGAATGTCGCGAGGAACCTGGTGCGAAAAATGTCCCACGTTGTCAGGGTTCGCTCTTGGTTCTCAAACCAGGTATGAGCGGCGTTTTGCAAGGCAAAGTACACATCTCGTATGCCGACTCGGTCGTAGGCTTCGCGCCAGCTTTCCGGGTCTTCAAATGATGATCCGCGGAAGGTTGGCGGCTCCTTCGGCTGCCGGACAAGGATCGGCGCAGGCTGCACGGGGTTGGTCATCGTCGCTACGGCTGTTGTTGGGATCTGGGGCTGCCTGGTTTTTTTGGGAAGGAGCCCGTGCTCTGGCTGCAGTCTCTTCTGCCTGCGGTTTGTTCGACGATCCGGGTTTTCGTTGCCATCGGTCAGCGCTTTGCGGGGCCATCCGGATCATGAAAGAAGCAGCACCTCCACCAGATGTCACGTGGTCGTGAGGTCGACGAAGATAGCAGTCGGCGTGTTTTAGATGAAACTCTTCATTTGGCGGCACTTGTGGCCGGGAAATGAAAACTCAAACTACAGCAGCACACGCTGCATACTCATAGCGGCGAACAGGGCGTCGGCCGTCGAAAAAAACTGCTCATCGCTGGGACGCGCGGTTTTTTATACGGAGAGACAGGTGGGATAGTTGATAGTGCAGAACTCAGAACAGTAACGCAAAAGACCACACAGATGACAGAGCAAGACGGGACACAGCGCTGTGGCCCGTCTTGCTCTGTCGTCATCAGTGTGATTTTTTGCGCTACTGTTCTGAGTGTCTTTAATACATCGTACATCGAGTTTTGTAGCCTCATCACTGGTAGTTGCGCAAGCTCTGGAATAATCTTGACTATTCGCGTCATGTGCGCAATCTTGACAAAATGATCTACTACGATCTGGAATGTTCGAGACATTCTGGCGCGGCACGCGCAAGATAGCCATCACACGTGCAACGGACCAATTACACAAACATAGCAAAAGAAGTGAGCGTGGCACTATACATGCATCATGTTGGGCAAGGAATCGACTTAACATATGTAATATGGCGTGGTAGACGAGTGAAATAACAACCAGGCGTCATACAAAGTGAACCGCTGCATGCAGCACACAACGTGGGGCCATAATTGGTTTACTGCAGCTGCGCGAGGCCCAATCGTGGCCTGAAGTTGCCGGCAGTGAGCCAATATTGACTGAGCCGTTGAAACCGGCCGGCAATTTTCGGCCTGTTTTGCCAGTCGGCATCCTATATTGGCTATTCACCGACAATATGGGGCCTGTTTTGCCACCGTCCAGCCAATATTGCCTGAGCCAATGGCTTTCATTGGCAAATTTCGGGCCACTTCCGCCGTTCTTCAGCCTCTGTCGCCTTAGCCGTTGAATTTAACCGCTAATATTTCGCCACTTTTGCCGTTCTTCAGCGGACGTTGGCTGAGCCGTTGACTTTCACCGGCTAATACTGGGCTCATTTTTGCCGTCCTTCTGACAGTATAGAGCTCAGGCACAGTCCTTTACCGGCAATATTCGGCCCTTTTTGCCGCCGCTCTTTGTTCGTCCTCATTATTAAGGTCTGAACGAAAAAATCCGGCAGATCCCACGCAGTGTGGGAATCGATGTAATGCGAAGCAGCCAACAAAGACCTGCAAGCATCGCCTTGTTTGTCTTTGAGGCAAAGGAAGTCATTCATGTCATGACATCTAGTCCACTATATTTAGCATGTTTGTCATGCATGCATGCGGGCATTGACAATGTGGTATATACCATGCTAATTAAACTTGAACATGTTTACCTGAGCGCAACGACGCGCTAATGAAACGTATATTCTGATATATGTAATGGTAGCCTGCCATTTGTGTTCGTCATGTACAGATTTCATGGCATACCAATTTTAGTATACATCGAGTTAACAAAACAGCCGGAAGGGCACCAAGAAAGTGGCATGGTATGTATGGCATGTAAATCATGCCCTACACGACATGTATGTCATGATTGTCATGTTACCACCTCTCATTTATGTTCGTCATACAGTCACGTCACGCAATACCAGTTTTGATGTATGTCAAGATAGCGAACTGTCCGCGACCACACCATGAGTATGGCATGTAAATTGTTCCCAACATGACATGCATGTTACGATTTGCGTGTTAGGACCTGTGACTTACGTTCGGCATACAGTGACATAGATAGATAGATATGTAGCGCCTCAGAATGCGGCGCTCGTCAAAGAAGAAGAGGTTGGCATTCGGCCACGCGTCGGGTGCAGCGCAATAATAAAAAATCAGTTCGAAAACTGAACGCTGTCAGGGCTGGATCTTTCTCGCGTTAGCTCCGACAGTTAATGGTGACCCGATAAAGAACACGCAGCCCCGATCATCCCGCATGGATCCCGCCGGCTCTGCCACCGATCCTACCGCTCCTGACGCCCAAGAAGACGCCAGACCTAGCGGTGCTGCGGTCGCTGCGATCCAACATGTCAACCTGCCACCATTTTGGCCCAACAGCCCCAGCACGTGGTTTCTGCAGGTCGAGGCGCACTTCCGTCTACGGCAAATCACCAGCCAACAGACCAGGTACTGGCATCTGGTGTCCTGCTTACCTCCGGACGTAGCCGACGACTTAGCTGATATTTTAGCGTCGCCGCACACGAGCCATCCCTACGACACGTTGAAGGCAGCTATCATTTCCCGCAAGTCTGAGTCCGAACACAGCAGACTCCAACAGCTCATCACGGCCACAGAGCTCGGTGACCGTCGCCCATCACAGCTCCTGCGACGCATGCGCCAGCTCCTTGGCGGCCCGTCTGCCCCTCAAGAGGAGAAGCTGTTGCGTGAGTTGTTCCTCCAGCGCTTACCGCAGAGCATGGTCCCGGTCCTCGTGGCTGCAGGAGATGTCCCAGTAGACACACTCGCTGAAATGGCTGACCGAGTGGCGGACTACTCGCGGGCACATAGCCTCAACGCCGTTACCGCACCGCCACCGGCCACCGCTGCAGACCCGGCGCTCGCGAGCATCGAGAACCGTTTGGACGCCCTTGTCAGGCGCCTCGATGGCATTGTACCTGCGCATCGTCGACCGTCATCCAGGTTCCAGATACACAGTCGCTCGTCGACGCCCCCACGTTCTCCGGAACTTTGGTCAACCGACGCGCCGCGGGACGTCTCATCCTCAACCGTGTGCTGGTACCACCGCCGATTCGGTGCCTCTGCTCGCAAGTGTACTCGCCCGTGCTCCTGGTCGGGAAATGCGACGACCGGCCACTGACGGCGGCAAGTGGTACTGGTCGAAAGTCATGCCGCCTTTTCTATGTTTCTGATAAGGTCACTGGCGCTTGCTTCCTAGTGGACACAGGAGCCCAGGTTAGCGTCATACCGGCCTCGTGTGCAGATCGCCGTCGCAACGAACAGACCTGCCCACTCCAAGCGATCAACAATTCCGCCATTCGCACATACGGCCAACGCTCTCTTACACTTGACCTTGGACTACGCCGTACGTTCCGCTGGATATTCATCCTCGCTGACGTCTGGCAAGCTGTTATTGGAGCTGACTTCCTCAGTTTTTTCAACCTTGCTGTGGACATGCATGCTCATCGCCTCATTGATCTCAACACCCGCCTCTCCATCAACGGTGTACTCTGTACTTCCTCGTCAACGGGACTGCGAGCTCTCACAACTGCTTCGCCGTATGCAAAAATACTCGCCGACTTTCCTAGCATCACGAAGCCGCACACCAGAGAGTCACCGGTGAAACATTCCATCACTCACCACATTGTGACCACTGGACCTCCCGTTTTTACACGACCCCGTCGACTATCTGGAGAACGCCTCGCCATCGCCCGCCGTGAGTTTGAGCACATGCTTGAACTCGGCATTGTGCGGCCTTCCTCAAGCAACTGGGCGTCGCCACTCCACATGGTGCCGAAGAAAGATCCTGGCGACTGGAGACCATGTGGGGATTACCGCGCTCTCAATGCCCACACCTTACCAGACCGCTATCCACTTCCTCACATACAGGATTTCACATCAAATTTGGCTGGGTGCACAATCTTCTCTAAGATTGACTTAGTGAAGGCTTACCATCAGATTCCTGTAGAACCCGCCGACATTCCGAAGACGGCCATCACCACCCCATTCGGTCTGTTTGAATATGTGAGGATGCCTTTTGGATTGCGCAACTCTGCACAGACCTTTCAGCGCACTATCAACGAGGTCACGCGAGGTCTCGATTTCGTATTTGCCTACCTTGATGACCTCCTTGTAGCAAGCTCATCCGGCCCTGAGCATGAAGCCCACCTGCGCACCCTGTTCCACCGCCTGGATGATTACGGCCTCGTAATTAATCCCAATAAGTGCCTCTTCGGCGTCGCTACAATAGAGTTCCTAGGCCACCTTGTCACTCCACAGGGTATCCAACCACTCGCCAGCAAAGTGAAAGCTATTCAAGACTTTCCACCCCCGACTTCACTGAAGCGACTCCGAGAATTTCTGGGCCTACTAAACTTCCATCGCCGCTTTCTTCCAAAGTGTGCCACATTCCTAAAGCCCTTGACCGACCTATTGGCTAAAAAGAAAGACCCGGCTGCGCCACTGGAGTGGACCGAGGACGCTGCATCTGCCTTCGACACTGCCAAGAAGGCTCTGGCAGATGCCATCATGCTCATACATCCCGTCCCTGATGCCCCAATTCGTCTCATCACCGATGCATCAAGCGTGGCAGTTGGCGCCGTTCTCGAGCAGCACGTATCCGGTTGGCAGCCCCTTGGTTTTTTCTCGCAAAAACTAAAGCCACCGGAAGCAAAATACAGTACATTTGCCCGAGAACTCCTCGCGGTATACCTCGCCATCAAACATTTTCGTCATTTATTGGAGGGCCGGGACTTTTACGTCGTTACAGACCACAAGCCCCTGACGTTTGCCTTCCATCGCAATCACAGCAATTACACTGCACGGGAGATCCGTCAACTATGCTTCATTTCCGAGTTCACTGTGGATCTCGGACACGTCCATGGGCCGGAAAATGCTGCTGCTGATGCACTATCCCGCATCGATGCCTTGTCGACCCAGCCACCACTAGACATGGAAGAGCTAGCAGCTGCCCAAAGCAACGATCCTGAGCTGCATCGTCTTCGTTCTTCATCCACGTCTCTATCGTTCACGGAGTGCCCGCTTCCATTTTCTACCTCATTAATAACGTGCGAAACGTCTACTGGTGTCCCTCGGCCCTTCGTGCCTTCAGCTTTTCGTCGTGCAATTTTTGATAAATTGCACAACATGAGCCATCCTGGTATTCGTGCGACCCAGAAGCTAGTCACATCTCGTTTCCTTTGGCCAAGCATCAACGCTGATGTCCGACGCTGGGCGCGAACCTGCCTTGAGTGCCAGCGGGTTAAAGTTCACCGTCACACTGTCACGGCAACATCCCCCTTTCGGCCTCCAGACGCAAGGTTTTCTCACGTCCATCTCGACATCGTCGGCCCTCTTCCGTCATCGCAAGGAGCCTGTTACCTGCTGACATGTGTGGATCGCTTCACCAGATGGCCGGAAGCGTTTCCCATTTCCGACATTACAGCACCAACAGTTGCTAAGGCTTTCACAAACGGCTGGGTGTCGCGCTTTGGATGCCCTTCTGTCGTCACCACTGATCGCGGTCGTCAGTTTCAATCGGCCCTTTTCACCGCACTTGCCAATATCTTGGGCATTCGACACATCCACACAACTGCCTACCATCCTTCCGCCAATGGCATGGTCGAACGGCTTCATCGACAACTGAAAGCTGCCCTCACTGCTCACCAGCCAAGGGAACGTTGGCTCGACCACCTCCCCTTCGTACTTCTGGGTATCCGATCAGCATTGAAAGCGGATCTCGGCTGCTCATCAGCCGAACTAGTCTATGGCGTTTCCCTGCGTCTTCCAGGAGAATTCTTCGAGCCATCATCGCCACCTTCCACTCACGATGCCTCCACGTACATTCGAGAGCTGCGCACCACGTTTCGGGACCTTGCTCCTGTGATTCCTGCCGACCGACACCCCCAGTCTGTCTTCGTCAGCCAGGATCTGCATGACTGCAGTCACGTCTTCGTTCGGCGTGACCAAATACGGCCACCACTCACACCAGCCTATGATGGCCCATTCCGCGTACTCCATCGTACACCTAAGACGTTCACGCTGGACATCAATGGCCGTGAAGACGTCGTGGCTGCCGACCGACTAAAACCTGCGTATATCGCCGCTCTCGCGTCCGCTCTCTCGTTCTACGGGGGGGAGCCCTGTAGCGCCTCAGAATGCGGCGCTCGTCAAAGAAGAAGAGGTTGGCATTCGGCCACGCGTCGGGTGCAGCGCAATAATAAAAAATCAGTTCGAAAACTGAACGCTGTCAGGGCTGGATCTTTCTCGCGTTAGCTCCGACAGTTAGATAGATAGATAGATAGATAGATAGATAGATAGATAGATAGATAGATAGATAGATAGATAGATAGATAGATAGATAGATAGATAGATAGATAGATAGATAGATAGATAGATAGATACGCTCAAAGACGCAGAAGTTCGCTTAGAAATGCTTTGCATATAATGAGCATTACCGAAGCATTACCATTTCTTCATTTTATTTATCATTCAGATGTCGAGCGTCTTTCGTATGCATTCGTTGTGGGAAGATCACACGTGCGCGCTTCTGAGTAGTTTTGTTCGGGTGCTTTCTTTTGTAGCGTTAGCTACAGTTGCCTAGCCGGAGCCGATTTCGCGCGGATGGTCATGAGCCGTGCTGCGCATGCGCTCGGCTCATGACCATCCAGTGTCAGTGGTGTCACAAAGATGGGACACCGGAGCTGGCATCTCACGCGCTCTCCGACACCGCCGCGCGCGGCTCGACGCTGCTGGTCTGCGAGTTCGGGAGGAGTGGCGTCGTAGGCGCGGCAGACACGTTGGCGCCTGCGCGCGCGCAGACTCCGCCACCGCCTTGCACGGCTCGCCGCTGCTGGTCTGCGCCGCATTCGAGAGGAGTGACGTCGTAGCCATAGACACGGTGGCGCCAGCGCACGCCCAGCTATTCGCCTTCGCTGTGCAGTCGCCGTCTGACACTGCGCTGGGGCCGCTTGATAGCGCCTCTGCCTGGCGTTGCAGGTGGGTAACGCCATGGAGAAGGAGAGCGCAAATGCTGCTCGACGACGCAGAAGAGCCGAGAAGCTTATCTCATCGGATCCCGTAGTCGTTGCCTGGCAATTAGCGGTTCAGCGTACGAAGAATGAACAGCAGAAGGCTAATAACCCTAGACAATCTGGAAAGCTAAGAATAATCAGCTGAACTTTTGCTAACGCTATGTATATCCTGGCATAGCCGAGCTAAGCCACTGCAAATTTTTTTCATAAGGACAGCATGCAGAAAAGCAGATATCGAAACGACTGATACATGTGCGTTTGAAAAGCCCCCACACTTGTCAATCATTAGATTATTAGGCGCTTGACGGTAGCATCAGCTTCAGAAAGCCGCTACATGGATTGGTGTACTAGCACAAATAAGAAAATGCGGGCGTTGTATCGTGTTAATGCCGCTCGTGTGATTCGGGGCGCAATGTATTGCCGACTGAATAGTTTTCATTCTCTCTAATCTCTGCTATGACAATGGCTAACAGTGATCACTAGCGCAGTCACTTTTCTACCAGAAAAGGTGGCCTTCAAAAGAATGAATGACTCAGATTCGCTTCAACGCTATCTAAAGGTTGAAACTTTATAACACCTATCAACTTAATGGACCACATTTACCATACTTCGCTTTAGTAAATGTTTTTTTTTTTTGACATTGGTCGCCCGACTTCATTAATATTTCCAGCATGAGGATTTGTCCAAGTATTCCCGCACAAATACTTTTTGCGGAAGAAGCTTGTTGTGTATACTAGTTCTGTGCATAAACCGCACGTGACGAAAACAGAACCTGACATTTACAACATATATCCTTTGCATCTTGCTCATGAACCACACGTGAACCACACATGAGTGCTCATGAACCACACGGATAGTTTCCTAGTCATTTGAGCACTTGTATTTACACGCACGGATGATGTGGCCAAGCGTAACAAGCGCATTTGCTTCAGTTATGTCTCATAATTACACCTTGTCAAAGTCGTCAAGATATCAACAAGGCTTGTTGCTAACTCTAAGCTAGTTGGCTCATTACTTGAGAAAATTCAGTATGGTTCAAAAATGACGGGGATGAAGTGAACACACGATTTGATAAACACGCCTTTGCCACGCGCTTGTCAGTTAGTGTCTCGTCTTTGTACCCGTCCTTTTGCGCCATACCTATTCTTCTCAATTAAAGATCTCGTTCATCGATTCTTCTCACGTGATATTACAAACTGCTTCATTTAATATTGTTATTATTATTGCCGGTGAAATACGATCAAAAATGCGGTTCCAACGTGGTATACGCGAAGTTTTCATGTACCGACAAGTTGCAACTAGCGATGCATGGAAAATTATACCAACGCGCTTCTCAAACGGCATGCCCATAGACGACATGCTGCGTGCAACACACCCCGTTGTCAGAGGCTGAGCTATGCGCCTAAGCAGAGAAAACTAGCATTTTTTGTCTTCTTCAAGTTCTACCTCCCCCCCCCCCTCGTTCAGCGTCATTGTCGCGAAACTCACTTGACGTCACGACGGAGTGATAATCATTGTTGCGGGAGCAGGTTTTTTATTTCACTCCAGCCAGCAGAATTCTTGAAGAAGTGTCGGTGTGTGGACATGTGTGGCGCAAAGACGAAATCGTGTACGAGACGGATACACGGTAGGATTCCGGCACTGTTTTATGCAGAGATCACCGCAGCACTCTAAGAGTGGCCCCGTGCTTCCATATTGGAAACGAAATGGTCAGGAGAGGACAAAGTCGTAGGCGGATAGATAGATAGATAGATAGATAGATAGATAGATAGATAGATAGATAGATAGATAGATAGATAGATAGATAGATAGATAGATAGATAGATAGATAGATAGATAGATAGATAGATAGATAGATACGCTCAAAGTCGCAGAAGTTCGCCAAGAAATGCTCGCATTTAAAAGCAGTTTTTTCTTGGTCTCTCTCGTCGACTTCAATTTTCCAGTAGCCGGTCCTGAGGTCTATCGACTAAAAGTACTTCGCGTTGTGGAGTCGATGCAGGGCGTCTTCTATCCGAGGGAGAGGGTACACGTCCTTCTTCGTGGTTTTGTGCAGGCGACGATAATCGACGCAGAACCGCAGGTTCTTCAGTAACGCCACGGGAGACGCCCACGGACACTTGGACGGCTTGATTATGTCGTCGCGCAACATTGGCTTGTTTCTTAACGGCCTCCCGTTATCGCGTCGAAACCAGGTAGCGACTCACGGAGTGGTCGAGCATTTTCTTCTGTAATGATGCGGTGCTTAGCAAGGGGCGTTCGTCAGGCTCGGGATTACGACGAGAAACAGTCCTTGAATTCCTGCCCAAGGCATCGAAGCTGTTTCTGTTCGCAAGCGGGAAGACGCGTTTACCTCGAAGGCTGCCTCGGGTATTAGGGTAGTCGTTGTAGCTTCGTGAGAATCTTAAAAAGCAAACGCATCGCTGACGACCAAGACTTCTGCGATGTATGCGATCGTCATGCCCCTGCTCAGCTGTCTGTATTCTAGCTGAAGTTCTTAACATCGCATTTCCTTTTCCTTCATGCAACCGAGCAATGCCTCTTGCGACGCAAATGTCACGGTCTAGCAGCAAACCCTGATCGCTCTCGATGACACCTTCGGTGTCTGGGTTTTTCGGTACCGACGGCAATTAGCACGCTGGAGCGAGGTGGAATGGTCATTTGATCTTAGAGCACGTTCAGGGCACGTTGGCAGGGATTTGTATCCGGCGGTGTCTTTTTGTCCAACGATTCAGTTATCGACTTGGTTCTTAAGTCGATGACGGAGCCGTGATGGGTTAAGAAGTCCATGCCAAGTACGACATCCCTGCAGCAGTATTTGTGACTCTTGCTGTGCAGACTACAGACGCCGTTTTTAGATGGCCTTGAGCGTTACAGATTTCGTGGCCTTCCCAAGCAGTCTTAACTTTCTTAACTTCGCGGCGAACGGCCCAATGACGACGGAATAGTCTGCTCCAGTATCGACGAGAGCCGCGACGTTGTGGCCGTCGATGAGAACGTCGAGGTCGCTAGTTCGTCGTCTTGCGTTGCGATTAGGTCGCCGCATCGGGTCACAGCTACGTCAGCTTGTTCCGCAGTTTTTTCCTGGTGTCGTCAGGTTTTCTTGGGTCCGCGAAGTTTCGTCATGGTGGCTCCGTTCGACTTGCGGCGTGTTCTTAGGATTTCATCGCGGCGTCGTCACCGGCGAAGGATCTTCGCTATTTCGTCGTACAGCAACCGCACCTCCATCGGTTGCTGCCCTTAGCTTTCCGCATAAAGGCTCGCACATCGGCCCCGGGTAGGGCCGCTGTACTGCTGAGGTCGCTGAGGGGACCAGTAGCGTCATGGCGAAGGTGAACGCGGCGAACGTCGACGTGTCCATTCAGTGGCGGCTAGGTAGTCAGCGATGTCGCGCGGTCGTTCACTCCGCTGTGGACACGGCGCGTTGACGGCGAAACCGCGAAGCCCCATCTGTCGTTACTGCCAGCGGCGGTAGGTGTGGCCGGGCTCCCCGTAGTGGTAGCAGAGTGGGCGGTTGTCAAGGGCCTGCCAAACGTCTGTATTGCTCGGGGCGTCCAAAAAACAGCAGGAATGAGAAGACGGAAGCTTGCGATGAAAAAAGCCCTAAACATGTGGTGGTTGCTCGAGCCGACGTTTTGACAAGTGGACTTGTCTTCTTCAAGGCTGGAACTCGGGGCGTAGCGTTCGCCGACAGCCGGTGGGCGGTACGACGTTGGTGGTGGCGGCGGCGGCGTTTGGCGGCGTGTTGGTGTGGGCGCGGAGGCGGTCGTGACGGCGGGCAGCAGCAGCGTAGCTTATGGCTTGTGACTGGTGCTGGCTGGGGAACACTCAGTGACTGTTGAATTCCCTCTCGTACAACGCCCGCAATCGACGTCACTTCAGGCTGCGGAGAAGGTGCGAGCTTTCGCACCTCCTCTCGCACTATTGCTCGGATCATTTCACGCGACTCGCTGTAATCGAGGCCACGAATAGCCGCGCTGTCTTGAATTGAGCGGCGATTGTACTGTCTGGCGCGCATTTCCAGCGTCTTCTCGATCGTCCTTGTCTCTGGCAGCCATTCCTGGACGCTGTTGAGTGGATTCCGCATGAAAGAAGCAGCCGGATCATGAAAGAAGCAGCACCTCAACCAGATGTCACGGGGTCGTGACGTCGACGAAGGCAGCAGCCGGCGCGTTAGACTAAACTTTCTATTTGGCCGGACTTGTGGCCGGGAAAGGCAAAGTCAAACTACAGCAATACACACTGTACACTGATAGCGGCGAACAGAGCGTCGGCCGTCGATAAAACTGAGCTGCAGCGAGGCGCGTCGGCATCTCTACATGCGGCATCGAACATTCGAGCCTTATCACTGGTGGCCGCGTTAGATCCAGAATAATTCCAGCTGTTCGCGTTTTCGCCCTGAAGCTTATAAGAAGATTCTAACATAATCTGGAAGGTTCCCAGGCATTAGGGCGTGGCCTGCGCAAGGCAACGGCTACGCGTGCAACAACCTAGTTACATAAGAATACCAAATGGAGCGCGCTTGGCAATATCATCTGCTGACTGTCCACGATGGGCCGTTTTTCCATGTTTAAACAACGGCGGCGTCAATTTTCTATGTTGGGTCGAAACTGTGATCCATTGTTGCCGTCCTCACCGGGTGGTGGTAAAAATATTTTATGCTGGCTGGGAATGATGAGTGGTTATTTGCATCCTTGCATGATGGCAGTGCCCATATCGTTTGTAGACTGGCGACCGTCGGCTTTTGTTGCCGTCTTCGTGCGGTGGTGGTGCCAATATGTATGTTGGCTAGAAATGATGGACCAATGTTGGTGTAATTGTCCATCATCCTCACAGCATCTTCCCAGGATGGCTTTTCCCGAATTACACTTCTGGTGGCTAGACTGGGCCTTGATCCAGTCATCGTTTGCCAACCCATACTCACTACACTGACCCAATATGGTGGCCCACCTGGGATACGCTCCACACGTTACTTTTTCATTGTTGGGTCTCCAAAGCATTCCCTAAATTCCTCCATAAATTGGCCCGAGGCTGTGAAGTTGTCTTCGTGGTTCTCAAGCAACACGAACACCGGGAAACCTAGAGAGAACCCCGCATGGGACGAGGTCACCTTTCGAGAAAGCAAGAATGAAGAGAACCTACTTCTCGCGATGAGGTCAACTTGACAGCATGGCACGATAAAGAATGAGGGACCATAAAGAAGCGAAACGGAAGGAGAGGCTGCGCCACGGAACCGAGAAACAAAACTATAAAGCAGACCGGATAAGGATGTAGGGAACGGAAAACAGGTCTTACAAGCGCGTAAAAAGACCAGCGTTGGCGAAAAATGAAGCAATGCTATGGGTGTGTTCGTGACAATTAAGGGCAGGGGGTAAGAAGCTCTTGTAGGTTGTTATACATCTTCGCGATGGCTGGCAAAATCAGATCAGTGGAATAGGACAAGCTTGGCAGTCTCATCCACAGGGTACTTGGAGAGGCTGCCACTTCGGTAGAATCGAAAAGCTCGTTCTGCCGTGCGGCCACATGGCGATGTGCAGGCGAAGTAGGAAGACTCGCGCTTGTCGGATGAATACCGTCCACGGAAGAAATCGGGGCGGACTCCCCGATGCCACGAGAGGATCGAGGTGGCCAGCATAAACGTGTCGCGCCATTAGCAAGCGGGCAACGTCGCACTCGCGCGTAAAAGCAGTGACAGACGAGTTTGGTTCGTGGGCCTCCTTGGCAAGCACTTAGGCAGCCTCGTTTCCGGACACAGCAACCTTTCACGGCATTCATTAAAATAGGAGGTGACAGCCACTTTCCTGAATAAAAGCGAACTTTCTTGAGAGGCGCTGAGCGAGTAGGGAGCCTATTTGTCCTTTTCTCCTTCAGCTAGGGCGAGGAGTACGGCGAGACAGTAACAGAGCGCTGCAGCCGCGAGGGGTGCAAGCTCAGCCACCTGATCAGCTACCAGATAAAGTGCAGCCAGTTCCACAGCAGTCCAACAAGTTATGAAGGCAAGCCGGCACTTCCTACGAGTGCAGCTATCAGGCTGGCAGCAGCTGCCGAACCATCCACGAAAGACCGAACAGTCAGTCTAAACATGAAAGCAGCCGGAAAGCCGCTCATCAATAGCCGCATCCGTCTCTTCAGAGACCGCAATCAAGTCTTTTTCTTTGCCTTGATTCCAGGGATGGTGAGCGCTTTTCCCACGCCACGATGGCGATGTGGTAGGATGTGTGCCCAGCCACGATCTAGTACTTTTTTGGAGAATGTAGCGTACTCCATCACGTGTTGACGCATGACCGAATCGGAAAGACAGAGGAGCCAGTTAGCGAGTCGTTGTCCCTTGGACGTGAAGTACATTCAATCTTAGAATAACAGAGAGTTGAGCTAGTTGGTAAGTATTCATTCTGATAGGCACGGCGTGGAAACACGGACACAAGAAAGAAGTCATGACACCATGCAAATACACCGACTGATAACTGCAAATGTGCACAACGGTGAAAAGACAGATGGCACGGAAGCCTATTTGCGCATGCCCATGCAATAGGCGAATAACTTATCAATCCGGCACGCGTGGCGGACTGTGTGAAAGATAACCGCTAAAGCATTTGATTTCCACTTTAGGCAACTTAATCGATGGTTCGCTCACACGTGCGCTACCACTATTGTCGATATTGTTACATTGAAATTACAACACTGAGACAGTAACAAGCCACAGCACAGCACACCTCACAACAGAATGTCGACTTCTTCACCTCTTTACCAGATGCCTTTTCAAGGTATATCCCACTATGCAATGTTAACGTTGGTAAACACTACGCAACACAACCCCCGGCGTCAAAAGCGCCGAGCCGGCGCGTCTATGGGGCCACAGCAGAGGGAGGGTGGTAACGCTTGAGCATTGATACGTGGACGCCGTCACGGGATAACAGAGCAGAAGAGTTTGTGGGATTAGCCGGGACAACCTCGTATGTAACCTCTGCCACTTGTCGAAGCATGCGGTCTTGACCCGTGTAACGAGAAAGTATATTCTCGGAGAGGCCAGCACGTCGCGTTGGGGACCGGAGCAGAACGAGGGAACTCGTTGGAAAACGTTCGTCACGATGCCGCTCGTCGTAACGGTGCTTCTGTGTTTCTTCATAAGCCATCAATCTGTTGCTGGCAAGCTGACGGGCTTGGTCAGCCCGGGCAACAGCGTCGGGTGCGTATTCCGCGGTCGACTCTTCAGCAGCCGGAAGGAAGGTATGCAAGGGCAACGCTGGTTCGCGTCCTGCCAAAAGGTAAAACGGTGGGTATCCAGCAGAGTCATGCCGGGAGGAGTTGTATGCGAACGTCACGTGGGGCAGTGCAAGGTCCCAGTCACGATGTTCGGTCGACACGTATTTTGACAGCATGTCTGTCAGGGCCTGGTTTAAGCACTCTGTAAGCCCGTTTGTCTAGGGATGGTACAAGGTCGTGAGCTTATGCACCGTGGAACAGGAACGCAGGATATCGTCAATCACTTGCGAAAGGAAAGTACGGCCTCGGTCTGTCAGCAATTGTCGTTGGGCACCGTGCCGAACAAACATCCCGAAGCGAAAACTCAGCGACGTCTGTAACGCAGCTGGCTGGCAGGGCTCACGTGATTGCGTAGCGGGTCGCGTAAACGGTAGCAATGGCAACCGACTTGTTTCCTGAAGTGGATGTCGGAATGGGACCGAAAAGGTCCAAACCGACTCGGAAGCGCTTTTGTAGTGTCTTTCTTTCTAGCTGTCCCTGTTTGTGGTTTTGCGCTTCTTACGAAGATGGGTCGGAAGAGGGGCTGCGGTGGGATGTCGATAGGCTGAAGATACCCGGCAGGAACTCCCGATGGCTTCTTGCGGCGCTGACAAACTTCGCAAGCGTTTACATAACGCCGCACAAAGCGTGCAAGGCCAGGCCAATAGAAGCGGCGGCGCCCACGGTCATACGTGCGAGAAAGGCCAAGGTGACCATCGGTTGGAGCGTCATGAAACTCACGAAGGACTGTGGAGCGCAGGTGCTTTGGTACCACCGGCAGGAGATCGGGACCGGCGGGTGACAAATTACGCCCATATACGATGTTATCTTTGAAGGCAAACATGCGTACAGAGGCGCAATGTGGGGAGCATTGCAGCCGTTGTATTATACGACTTATATGCGGATCCCGACGCTGCTCGTCGCCGAGGCGATGCAGCTGGGAGAGTGAAAATACGCAGTAGATCGAGTCAGTGCTCGTAGAGTCACAGCCAACCACAGGGCAGCGTGATAAGCAATATGCATCTCGGTGTAGTTTTCCACTCTTATACACTACCGTGTAGGTACCCTCCTTCAAGCGGAGTGCCCAGCGATGTAGTTGAGATCGCGATAGTCCACACAAAATCGCCACGATCCGTCCTTTTTAACTAACACTACCGGATACGCCCAGGGATTGGAGCACGGCTCTATAATGTCCTTAGCTAGCATCTTGTTTACTTCCTGTTGGATGACGCTCCGCTCAGACGCAGACACTGAACAGGGTGGCATCACCTTTGTGTATGCGATGTTGGACAAGGGACGTCTGCTCTAGAGGTCGGTCACCGAAATCAAAAATGTCCTTGTACAACCCGAGAACGCACTGGAGCGCTTCAACGTGTTCACGCGGAAGGTCAGCGGAGATCATGTTTAAAATTTGACGGCTGCCACAATTTGTTGTTGGTGGCGTCCGCTGCGGAGGAACAGCGGCATCAAAGGCGAAAGCTTCGACCTGTGAACCTAGTAGCGAACAAAGGTGGGCTACGGAAATGCCTTGTGGGAGCACTTGATTGGCGAAGCCGAAATTTACAACTGGTAGCCAGGTCCTATTAGCCATGATGCTGAGAACCGTATAGGGGACAGCAACACAATGCGTGAGCAGCAAGTCGGGAAGAGGTGCAGAGTAGTAGTCACCGTCTGGCACAGCTGGGGAGCATAACATATCGACGTACGTAACAGTTTGCGGGGGCAGGTGAATAAAGACGCTGCAATGTAATCGTCACGAAGACTGGTACAGGGGGTCACTGAGTTGTGGCAGTTCAAGGCGGAGCACACCGGCGGAGCAATCAATAAGCGCAGCATTGGCGGCCAGATGAGGTCGTGGGGGCACGTGGCAAGAACAGTAAAGAGGAACAGCTTGATGAGGGCTAGTTGGTTCATAATTTATAGCCACAGAAGTTACAGCGCCAAAGAAACAAGGACAAAGGAGAAACGAACAGCACAGGACGAACGCTGTCCTGTGGTGTTCGTTTCTCCTTTGTCCTTGTTCCTTTGCTGCTGTAACTTTTGTAGCTCTAAAGTAAAAAGGACGACCACCTGATGACCGGAAACGGTAAGCTGAGTTGTACACATCCTAACGACAGGAACTGTGCCGCCATCAGCGACTTGTACCACACTGGTCAAGGGTGGCGTGAAAATCTTCATGTGACGACGAAAATCTGCACTCATAACAGAGACGTGAGCGCCTGTGTCGATCAAACCTTGAACGAGAGTGCCATCAACATGTACTTCAGGTGTGTTGTGGTGCAGAAGTAAGGGCAACGGAGGATTTTTGGATAAGGGTGACAGGGCAGCTTCCCCTCCAGAAGCTGCGTAGCCTAGTTTCCCGGGGACATGCGGCGCGTAAATGACGGCGAGGGCGAGCGGCGACGCGTGGGCGAACGAGAGGAACGGCTTGGAGGTGGCGACGATGGGAAGGCGTGGCCATAGTCCTCAGGGGCTGCGAATGCTGAAGACTCAGTGCGGGTCGGATAACGGCGTTTCATTGTGCGGAAGAGGCCGTTGTAACCGGGATTCGGGCTAGAAGGAGTAAAGGGCCACCGGCTGCGACAGTAACGAGCAATGTGTCCTGCACGACCACAGTGGAAGCAGATCGGTTTATCATCTGCTGTTCGCCATTCAGACGGGTTCCTCGAACGAAGAGGGTACTGAGGGCGGCGTGTTGTCTCTGCAGAGGCTATGAAGGCATCAGAATTGTTCAGGGCACATACAGTGGAACACAGGCCCAGGTTAGCGAATTCCTGGCGGACAACGGCCTGGATCAGGGAGACAGGGGGGGCCGGTGTCTCGGACAACGTCGGTTTATGGGTAGCCGGGCGCGCAGCGTCAAGTTCGCGTCGGAGGATGCGTGTCACACCTTCAGTAGTGCACGACTGCAAAGGGGCTCCTTCGCAAGACGGCGTCGAAGCGGTGTTGGGGAGACGACGGAAGTGGTGCGGAATGCGCCGACTCTTCGCTTGCTCCAGGCTGCAACACTTCTTAATTACGGCGTCGATGGTCGTGACGTTGGTAAAAACGAGCAGATTGAATGCATCGTCTGCGATACCCTTTAAAATCTGAGAAATCTTGTCAGCCTCGGACATGTTGTGGTCAGCCATTTGACACAAGGCCACGGTGTTAGTTTAGGTGGAGCGACGGCGCGTTGGAATCAGGAGAAATCAGTGACCTATTTCCCTTTCTTGCCGAAAGGCGGCGCGCGCGGGACGGTGGCCACCTGGCTGTACCCAGCGCAAACCTGACGCTTCTAACATTCGGTGTTTTAGCGTGTTTAGCGAAATCGCAAGGCCCTGTGAGCATTGTGTGGTATTGTAATGTGATACACGTAAGTTAGATATAAAGGCTTAGTGGTGTTTTAGGCATGATGGTTCGGCATGCGGCGTGAAGCTCATAAACACCACATTCGGCCTCGGCAATGTTGCGGATATTTCCACGAAATCATGAAATCCGAGGTGCTCTTTTGCTATTCGCCTGCCCAAAAAATCACAGCATATCCACGTGGTGAATGATGATGAGTGGGGCGAAGCTCCGGAGAATACCATCGGTAAACCGTGAGTCTTCTGTGTAACGCCCCATCAATCGTCATATAAAGAGTGAGAAACACTGTGTGTATATTAGAAACATCAAACTTTTATTTTTCTTAATTAGATGATGCTTGGCTTGCGTTGTCCCTTCATTATCACGGCTTTATGGTCCGTTAAATGAAGGGAAAGCGGTTCCTGTACGGGTTGCAATTGGAAATTTTAAAATACCAGGTCTATACGCGTCCCTCGGATGGTCGTTGGTTTCATATGATCAAAGGACGTGCACGTGAGAGCTTATTTGGCTGCCATATGTTGTATTAACCACTCATTGTTCTTTACGGTAATATCGACATTCTGGTCACCAACTAACACAAATGGTGTATTCTTGTACTTGTCATAATTACACAATGCCGTGTCAATGAATGTCTTGATATTCCCACTCGACAAATTGGGTGCAAGGTACATGGTCATGATGATGCATCCATCAAAATCAATGGCAGCCTAATCACCGTTGTGGCTCTGTGTCGTTGGTAGTAGTTTCAGATCTTGTGCCTTTTATGTTTGTTTGACGTATACGGCCACACCACCTGCAGGACGCTCTGCATCATCGATGCACACGACTGGAACGTATCGTTTAATATATGGTCTTTTGGCGTTCCACGTCTCGGTGAGAGAGCGAACGTCCACCGCAGTAAGTATGGGGTCCCGTTCCACATCGTCTACAAACTTGACATAAAACCAGCTATGCTTACATGGCACGCGGGAAACTACAGAAGCCAACAACAAGTAAAGAAAACATAAGAGAAGGGCAATCTTTTGCCAAGACGTTCGACCACTGCAAAGCTAACGGCTATCTCGTGGGTGGGTCTCTGTAGCCTTGTCTTCCAGCGAAAGAAAAAGCGCGCCCAGAGGGAGCCTCATGGCGCGTTACTTCTGAAATGTTGTCCTCGGGCGTCGTTGAAAACACGAGACGTAGTGAAGAAGAAAGAACGCCGAACAGGCGAACACGCACGAGAGTCTCGCTCGTCAACGTCGTCTTCTTCTACTGCATACCAGAACGCGCTCTTCTCACGAACTAGAGGTGGCTACTACAAACAAACGAACAAACGGAGCATGGACAGACCCACGGAATAAGGAGCTTCGCCCTTAAAAAGCGATGTTAATATTCAATGCCTCATCGAAGCTCACAACTTTTCTTGGATATATACGATTGACAGGAGCGGCCTGGTAGTTGTATCCTTCGACTTCCGCAGCCATTCCCACAGCACAAGATATTGTATATTCGCGGCCACAAATGCAGCATTAGACACGTGCATCTCTGAAAACACTACCGTTTTCTGGCCATGGATATTTATTTTATGATGCGCCCAAGCTGCAGGCAGGCTGACGGATTCAGAGTTTTTAAAGATACTGTAGCGAAGCGTTCCTACTCAGTAATGGGTCGTCCTCTCGAGCGCCTTCCAGTGGGTCGTTCTCTTCTCTGAGAGCACGCCCCTCGTGCAGAGAGTCGGCCCCGCTTTGACTGTCGCTGCCGTGCGCCGTCGCTGAGTGCCCGTTAATAAACGTCTTGACAATTTGGTGGAGAGTGCTGTGCCCTTTAAACAACTACGGTCCGCATTCGATGCCCTTGGAGCTTCGATCCCGTACCGTGCCTGCTACCATGACTCAAGACGCCGCCCAGCAAACGCCTCCTCTTGCACCGACGCCATGTCAGGGTGTCCCCCGCATCCGCGACCCTCCTATCTTCACCGGCGCGGATGGCACCGACGTCGAGGACTGGCTCGCGATCTACCAGCGTGTGAGCGTCCCCAATAAATGGGACGAGGCAGGCAAACTGAGCAACCTCGTTTTCTACCTAGCGGGTGTGGCAAGTCTATGGTACAACAACCACGCATCCGATTTCGCTACGTGGTCCGCTTTCAAGACCGCCATCATCGACATCTTTGGCCGCCCTGCTTCGGCTTGCAAGCTGCAAGCCGAACAGCGGTTAAATGAACGAGCCCAGCAGTCCGGCGAGTCTTTCACGAGCTACATTGAAGACGTGCTCGACTTGTGCAAGAAAGCCAACGCAACCATGTCTGAAGCCGACAAGATCCGGAATGTCGTGAAAGGCATCGACGACGATGCCTTCACCATGCTACTCGCCAAAAACCCTCGCACCGTGGCAGAGGTCATCAAGCTGTGCCAAAGCTACGAGGAGCTACGCCGGCAGCGGCTGATGACGTGTCGACCTCCATCACGCGACGCCGATCTCGCTGGCTTGTCGGCCGTGTCGGACCACTCCGTCTTACCCGCCGAAATCAAGTCATTCGTGCGGGAGGAAATTGCCCGCCAGTTCTCCTTACTGGCCTTCTCTCACCCGCAGGATGTTGTACAGTCGTCGACCACACTGCTGCCTCCCCTACGCCGGGCTATTGAGCAGGAAATCACAGAGGTTATGCCGGAATACCACCAGCCCCCTCCGGCGTCTTCGCCGCTCAGTTACGCACAAGTTGCAGCCAGGCCGCCCCCAGCGCTCCCTGTGGTGCCCCCGCTCACACACGCTGGAGCCGTCACCAGGCCTCAGGCCTTCGAAGCGAGTGTGCCGGCTGCGTACGCCGACATCATCCATACGCCCCGACTGCCGCCCACCATGCAGTCGTCATATCAGCAGCCGCCCCGTCCCTCGCGTCCTGCCACTTGGATGGGACCTAGCCCGGCGAACCGATGGCGCACTTCCGACAACCGCCCGATCTGCTTTGCGTGCGGTTGCGCCGGTCACGTAGCCCGCTATTGCAACCGCGTGCAGCCGCCTCGAGTCGGATCAGCCGTCACCAACCAGTCCAGCCGCCCGTATTATGACCCGCTGCCGCCTATGTCACCGACGTCACGCCCAGGTCCATCTACCCGTCGTTCACCGTCCCCACGACGCCGCTCACTGTCACCGATGCGGCCTCGTCCAGTCGCACGAGACCAGGAAAACTAGTCGTCGCAGTCCAAGAGGCAAGGGCTGCGACGCTATCGAACAGCCAAAGCCCTCTGCAAAACCCATCAAACGTAGCAGACGTGTTTGTTGATGGTGTGCGCACATCGGCCCTTGTAGACACTGGAGCTGCCGTTTCCGTTATGGACGCTAAATTTAGCCGACTACTGCGAAAAGTGACGACGCCACTTTCCGGGCTCTCCCTCCGTACAGCCAGCGCTCACAGTATTCACCCGACAGCGGTGTGCACAGCCCGTGTCGTGATTCAGGACGCTCTGTACGCCGTCGAATTCATCATAATTTCCTCATGCTCTCACGACGTCATCCTGGGAGGGGATTTTCTCGCCCGTCACGCCGCCGTAATTCGTTGCGCACCAGCCGAAATAGAGCTCTCACCATTCTCAGATTTGACGCCGGCGGACAGTCCACCGGCTGCGACCAAGGTACTCGTCAAAGACGACACCACACTTCTTGCAAACTCGTCAACGGCTGTGTCAGTCTGCTGCACCGGTCTCGCCGACGCCGTTGCACTCCTTTCTCCATCTGACCGTGTCTTCACTAGAAAAGGCTTGTTGGTGCCATTTGCGACCGTGCAAGTCATTCAGTGCGACACCGACATTTTTGTTACGAACCCATCCCCGTACATTGTTACGTTGGTGTGAGGGGAATGTCTCGGCAGAGCTGAAGCCCTCGAAGACGCACAAGTTATGGACGCACCGGGTGACACGCACTGCGCCAACTCCCATTCGCTCAGTGCTGTTTCCGCATCTGATTCGTCACCCGCTGATTTATTTGCTTCCTCGATAGCTGAACACCTTACGTCGGTCGAGCGTTCCCAGCTTCTAGGCCTGTTGGAAGAATTTCGTTCTTCGTTCGATGTAGCGCAAACTTCTCTCGGCCGCACGTCTGCTGTCACGCATCGCATCGACACTGGCGCCCAACCACCACTGCGGCAACGTCCATATCGCGTGTCGCCAACAGAGCGTCGTGTAATTACCGAGCAAGTCGAAGGCATGCTTCGCCGCGATGTTATTCGACCCTCAAACAGCCCGTGGGCGTCTCCTGTCGTTCTCGTTGCGAAGAAGGACGGCTCTGTGCGGTTCTGTGTGGACTACCGACGACTCAGTAAGATCACCCGCAAGGACGTCTATCCCCTACCTCGAATAGACGATGCCATTGACAGCCTGCAAGGAGCAGAGTTCTTTTCATCGCTCGATTTGCGCTCAGGGTACTGGCAAGTCCCCATGGCTGATGACGCTCGACCGAAGACAGCGTTCGTCACACCCGACGGCTTCTACGAATTCATCGTCATGCCGTTTGGGCTGTGCAATGCGCCCGCGACCTTTGAGCGCATGATGGATACCGTTCTGCGCAACTTGAAATGGCACACGTGCCTATGCTACCTCGACGACGTCGTCGTTTTCGCCCCGGACTTCTCAACACACCTTCAACGCCTGCGGCAGGTTTTGACGCGCTTGAGCTACGCCGGGCTACAACTGAATCTCAAGAAGTGCCGATTTGCAGCACGGCAGCTGACGATACTAGGATACGTGGTGTCCAAGGACGGCATCCTCCCAGATCTAGCGAAGCTTCGGGCCGTGACAGAGTACCCCACACCTACGTCCGTCAAAGAACTGCGCAGTTTCGTAGGACTATGCTCCTACTTTCGGCGCTTCATCCAAAACTTCGCGACTATCATATCACCGCTGACGAAGCTCCTTGGAAGTAACGGGCCCCTCAATTCGTGGTCGTCAGAGTGCGACGACGCTTTCGCAAAGCTCCGTCGTTTGTTGACGTCTCCTCCCATTCTACGCCACTACGACCCTACGGCCCCTACAGAGGTACACACGGACGCCAGCGGTGTTGGCCTCGGTGCTGTCCTTGCGCAGCGCAAACCTGGGTTCCCGGAATATGTTGTCGCATATGCAAGTCGCACGCTTACTAAAGCCGAGACCAACTACACCGTCACGGAGAAAGAATGCCTGGCAATCATTTGGGCCCTTACAAAGTTCCGACCTTATTTGTATGGTCGCCCATTTCATGTCGTCACCGACCATCATGCACTGTGCTGGTTGTCGTCATTGAAGGATTCCTCAGGCCGTCTTGCCCGTTGGGCACTTCGTCTGCAAGACTACGACATCCGCGTGCTGTACCGCAACGGACGTCAGCATGCTGACGCCGACGCCCTGTCGCGCTCTCCCTTGCCTGACGACAATGCCCACAACTGAGCGTCTCACTTTGTCGTTTCTTCCATCGATATTCACACGATCGCTACCGAGCAGCGCAAGGATCCATAGATTGCCTCACTGATAGACTTGCTGACGGATCCATCGGCCACACCATCCACTCGCTTGTTGCGTCGTCAAGCCCACAATTTCGCCGTTCGCGACGACATGCTCCACCGACGCAATTACAACGGCGACGGCCGCCAGTGGCTACTAGTAATACCCCGCAGTCTGCGTTATGACATATGCGAGTCGTTCCACTCTGATCCGCAGTGTGCACACCATGGGGTATCGAAAACCTACCACCGCATTCGCCAACGTTACTTTTGGCGAGGGATGTACCGCTACGTGGAGAAGTTCGTTCGCTCCTACATCGATTGTCAGCGCCGCAAAACTTCAACGCACCTGTCGCCAGCAGGTCTGCAACCTCTACCTTGCCCTGACCGACCGTTCCTCAGAACACTACTGGTTTCTTACCATTTTTCATATTGTATGGCAGGCACCCGTCGCACACCATTGACACAATCCTTCCCTACAAGCCGGATCGATCTGAATGTGCGCCTATTTCTGCCACAGCCAGACTAGCTGAGGAGTGTCGCGAGCTCTCCAAGACCTTTACTGCGCATAGCCAAGAGCGGCAGAAAAGTATTCGCGGTGACACCACTAGTTCTGCGTCCACGTTCCTTCCTGGAGCGCTCGTATGGCTCTCGGTCCCTACCACTGCACCTGGCCTCTCTTCCAAACTACTGCCCAAATACGAAGGCCCCTACCGTGTCGTCGAACGCACATCCCCGGTGAACTACCTCATCGAACCCATCGACCCATCTTCGGACATGCGCCGTCGAGGGCGCGACATTGTCAACGTGGCGCGCCTGAAGCCCTACAATGACCCGCTCATAGTGACAAGTTGCTAGGTCGCCAGGCGGCTCCCTTTTCGTAGCCGGGGTAATTGTGGCGAAGCGTTCCTACTCACTAATGGGTCGTCCTCTCGAGCGCCTTCCAGTGGGTCGTTCTCTTCTCTGAGAGCACGCCCCTCGTGCAGAGAGTCGGCCCCGCTTTGACTGTCGCTGCCGTGCGCCGTCGCTGAGTGTCCGTTAATAAACATCTTGACAATACCAACAGTACGTGGTTCTCCATCTGGCTGGGACACGGTGGTCTCGGTGGGCAGTTGGCAGTGGTGGCACAGGAAACTCAGATCGCTTCGGCAATTCCGGAGAGGGCGGTATATATCGGAGCATCGACTATCCAGCGATGGCAGGAGTGGCGCTTGATGAATCTCCACCACTAACACAGCGTTTCTTGGCGGGAAGGCAAACACGGGTCACAGGTGCTGTCCTTTTCTTCACAGTCTTGGTTAGGCGGCATCCAGGAAATATTGTTGTGATGGCGTCTTCTGCCGAAGCCGCCTTCCTCAGCGCATTCACAAGAACGTTTCCTTTATACAGCGCTTCCCATGATTTGGTAACAAATCGCGCATCAAAATGTTTTTCACAAACAAAATATGTTGTTTGCAACTCGCGATCCTTCCGTGGAATAGTATGTCGCCACACTTTTAAGCGGTCACTATCCTCCGGAGCAGCGAAAAGGGAAACTTTCTCCGTGCACGATTTGTAGGCCCGAGTTGCATCGCGGCACAAAGCACTTCTTGCCCATCTGGACAATATAAGTTGTGTAAATAAGGACACGATTAACAAGGATACGCTATTTCAAATAGGCTAGCATTTCGATGGCAGGCGTTTCGAATGGCGAACGTATCTGCACGAATGGGGCCTCGTCTGGTTTGGCGTGTTAGTTTTAACGGGTCAGACAGTGACGTCACCAATATGGTGCCACTCTCAATTCCTGTCATTCCCGATAGAAGAAAATAGAAAGCAAATGGTTAGGACGCTGAAAAAGGAAACGAGCACGATCATTTCACGTTTGTTCACCCAGAGCAGGGCACAAAGCTCTACTTTTGCTACTGCAACAAACAGCATGTCTGTGACGAATAACGAGAGGAACAATCAGAGTAGCACATGGTGAGTCATGATGGATTTGTCGTTAAATGGACGTTTACCTTCATTACCACGCGCCAGCCAGCGCGTGTAAACGTTGCAAAGGCGGCTGCTTCAATCCATCTGATATGGTGCATGCACAGCGACAACCCATGAGAGGAATTTCTAACCTACCATTGTCAAATGTGTTACTTTCTTCTGACAACCATAATTTAGCGAAACGTCCCCCCCTCGCCCCCGCTTACTTTTTCAGGGAATACCTTTTTTTCTTTTTGACTAACCGAGTTCGGGTACACCACAGTGGATCAGTGGCTAAGGTGCTCGCTGCTGACCCAGTGATTATTGACCCAGTTCGTCACGGCGGCCTCACCCAATTTGCCAGGGTGGACATATTTGTGCACGAGCTAAAATATTTTTGAAATTCGTGTTCACCTGTAAACACATTATCGCTGTTCGCAGAAGCTATATTTCCTATGCGTTTCCATCTGTTGGCTTCCGCCACTGAATTTTCTTGACGATGCGCATTTACTTTCAAATCAGATTGATATGTGCGGTTACCCTGATAAAAAACGAACGGCCAGCAGTTGAAGAGTTGTCGCAAATGCAGCTTTGTAAGCGACGCGGCCCCCGTTGAAGCGGCTGGCCTGAAGCCTCGATACACCTAGCGCAGCCTGTCGGAAAAAGTGCGAAGCGCGTCTCCGTCATCGGCGGGGAGGCTGCGCGGCGGAGGCGGAGCGTCTGTACACCTAACCTATTCTAACACCGTGCACAAGGCCAACACGTCTTGAATGCAGGTCAAGTAGGGCTCGTTTGACGTTTGGGTACGTACGGCCAATTGTTTCCGGGCAGCAAGCTGTTGACCAAATGGGTTGCTGAAAAGGTCACGGAGCTATTGTTTAAACATGTCCCAGCTTGTAACTTCGTGCTCGTGGGTCTCAAGCCAGCCGCGAGGTGCTTTGTCGAGGAGAATATGACATTTGCCAGCATAACGGTTGGATCCCAGCCATATTGCTTGCTGATGCACTCGTACATACTGAGTCACTTGTCCACATCGATGTTGTCCTCCCCAGTAAAGGTACCGGGGTCACGGGGTTGCGTTAAGGAGACGTACTGGGTGGTTGTCCGAGATGTTGCCAACGTAGTTGGCGAAGGCGTGTCTTCACCCAGAGCCGTGGTTGTAGACTTAAGGAGGCGTCCATCGCGGAGCTCCGTCATCAAAGAAAAGTACCCCGCAGGTCCACCAAAATTTTACGTTGAAATTACAACACGGACAGAAGCAAACCACAGCACAGCTCACAACAGAACGTCGACTTCTTCACCTCTTTACCAGATGCCTTTTCAGGGTATATCCCACTATGCACTGTTAACGTTGGTAAACACTACGACGCAACAATATGCTAGGCCTCAATCATCAGACACGTTACTTCATTCCTCTCCCTGTACAAAACTGCGCATTCATCGAATTTTGACGTCCACTTACAATCTCGACACTGCAAAGATAGATTATATGGTGAGCCTCCGGTTTGCGATCTCTTAAGTTTCATTAATCTCTGATTAACAACGGGGATCAACTTTGGGCCATCCAGAGAGCCCACAATGCGGCGGTCAGGCTTAGCCTGCCCGTCCCAACGTGGGAGGAGCCCACTGCGCGCTAGTCGCGTCTCTCAGGACTACTAATAACGTTTCGCCAACCAACAGAGTGACCCGTTTGTCCTGCAAAGAAGCGGCCGCAGCTAAACAGAATCCTGTAACCACACGGCAATCAGTAAGTTTGTTGGTATGTTTTACGGAACAAATCTCTGTCCGCTTCTTGTCTACTACTCGCTCATTCTTTCGCTGCAAAGCGGGACAAATCTTACCCAGCTTATTGGCAGTCGTAAAAACAAACTTAACGCCTTATCTATTCCCCAATTTGTTTACCCTGTGAGATACCCAATGAGTGTTAGGAATACCTACGGCACGTTTATTTTCCCGCTGTTTTCTGCAACCAGTGTCGGACATAACAAAACGTTTCGTTAAGTCCGAGCACTTACATTCATTGCGTATCTCACAGGCGAAAGGAAGTCGGGAATAAATACGGTGCTAACGCTGTTTTACGGCTGCCAACACGCAAGGAAAGATATGTGCCACCGTGCTGGGAACGTAATAGAAGAGACACGGACTGGCATTTGCATCGTATACCAACAAATTTGCTGATCGTCATACAGGTTTAGTACCGCGTGGCTGCGGCCGCTTCTACATAGGACACACGGGTCGCTGTGGTACATAAGAGATCACTAACCCGAGGCTCACAATCTAGTCCATGTTTACATTGTCACGAGGGTAAGTGCACGCCAAAATTCGATGAGTGCGCAGTTTTGTACAGGCACAGGAATGAATAAACGCGTCTGCAGCTTGAGGCATCGTACATAGATAATAGAGGAAGCGCATGCGTCAGCCAATCATTTATTAACTTGCAAAAAGAGAAAATCAAATGCCTTAGCAGGTATCTTTCACGTAGACCCCCATGCGTGCCGGATTGATAACTTCACCTGCTGACTGAGTATGCGCAGATCAAGTTTCGTGCCTTCCGTCTTTTCCGCCGTTGTGAACCTTTGCAATTCTTAGTCGGCGTTTGAGGTGTCTTGACTTCTTTCTTGTGTCCGTGTTTGCACGCCGCGTCTTCTAGAATGAGTATATCCGATTGATGAGCCACAGTGAACTGGCGTTGGCCCTATGAGAGAGTCAGCCTGGCGCCCACCTGATAATTGAGCGGAATAGCGAAAATGCGGGTCATGAGACCGCGATGATTGGCTTTAAGTGTGGTCGATTATGAAGGCTACAGCTGTACGAGTGGAAGGCCGTATAGCGTCCTAGCTGCGGTGACTGCGTTGTTCGAGTTCTCTTGACATTGTGATTAAGCCGATGCCTTTACTTTGTGCGAAGGAAAACATCTGTCTACTCCGCTGCGTTGTATCTCTTACTGACAAAACCCTCAAGTGTGAGTAGGGAGCCACCCATCTTACCATATTGTACACCTGGAGAGTGTGTGCTTGCTGTGCTTGAAATCCACTCCTCTAGCGGCGTCGGAGCTATGACTGATGCTGCTAAGTCGGACTCTGGTGATGTGTCGAATGAGGAATATTAATTTTGAATATTGATAGCAAGTCTATTTACTCGAGGAAGCGCCGTGTTTTGGTTACATCACTGGCCAGGCACGCTACACTACTTGTTTGACGAAAATAGGTGGCCGCTAAAAGAAAACCGACAAAGTTGACACAAACCGACATACACGGGCGCCCGTTTATTTTGGCTGGTGTCTTCATTTCTTCCCGTCCTTTTAGCGCTACGCCTATTTTCGCTGGAACATTTTTGAAACAGCGCAACAAAAGTTGCGCCGTTCGCGAAAGTTGCGTATAATTCGAATTTTCGCGAAAGTTGCATGTAATCCGCGATACTCATTATCAAATTTTAAGGGCCCAATCGAAACTGATCACGCCCGGTGCGCAGAAAACGCGGCCTCTCTGTTACGTAAGGCCGGAAATACCCGTGACACACCTAATATGCCACGGCACCAAAGCTTCCAAGCACCACGATCATTGAAGTTGACCTGTCTAATATTCGCCGCTTCCCTCTGAATTTTACGGATAAGGCCAAACTACCAACTTTCTTGTTGCAAAAGAATGCCTCTTTCTAATGGTCACCGGATTGTGAATAAGCATTTAAGCCGATACGGTTCATGCAGGACATGTTCAACACTCTCGGAAGAGAACAGCGCTTTGCGACATGCAGTGGAAGCGGCAAAGCAATACGTCTTCTTAGGACAGGTAGCGACTGCGGAGCCCAATCATGAGACTAAAGTAACTAGAAAAACAATGGGGTGGAGCGCATTTGGCAGGCATTCTCAAATCATCAGTTTACCACTATTCCTCTCGAGAAAGGTATATAACGGCTGCATGTTACCGGTACTTACCTAAGGCGCAGGAACCTGAATGCCTACGACGATGACTCAACATAAATGGAGGATGATTCAGCGAACCACGGAGAGGAAAATGATAGCTTTTACATTAAGGAGCAAGAAGAGAGCACAGTGACTTAGGCAACAAACAGGTGTTAAGGGAATATTAGTCGAAACCAAGAAGAAGAGTTGTGCTTGGGTAAGGCATGCAGCATGTAGGCAAGATAACCGCTCGTCATTAGAAGTAACAGACTGCATTCGAAGAAAAGGCAAGCAGGACATCTTCAGGGATGGGGTTTGGTGAGATTAAGAAGTTTGCGGGGTTAAAGTGGCCGCAGCAAATACACAATTGGCAAAACATGGGAGAGGCTTTTGCCTTACAGTGGGCACAGTCAGGCTGGGGATGATGAAGGTCCATGCTGACCTTAGGGCCTGCTTGACGCCGCTGTAATCCCAGTGCTCCCACAAATATCTTACCGAAGCGAGCAGAATCGGCCTATGTGCACTACTCGTTCAGCGCCATGACAATGCTGAACACTAGGTCCCCTAAGCGAGCAGATCATTGAGCATCGAAGAGCGCAATTATTCACTTAAAGAACATGAGGAGTTCCTCGCAATAGTTTCCACCGTACACAAGTTTCGTCTATACTTCTATGGTCGTTTCCTCTCAGTCATCACCCACGGTCAGTCTCTTCGGTAGTTGGTAGGCCTGCGCGACCAATCAGGCGGACTTGCGCGATGGTCTCCGCCATTAAAAAAGTTTTTCAGGGTGTGCTGCACAAAGGGTAACAGCCAAGCAGACGACGGCTGAGTGACTGAGCCGAGCAGACGATGACTGACAGCTTCGAGTATTATAGACTGTATTGTCTCTCCATTCCCACGTCTCACGACTTTCCGGACAGCACAGCGCGAGGACCGTTCCTTAGATCTTTCGTTTCTCTCGGTGGGAATCGAGCGCGCCCTCCCCTTCGGCGCATCGTTCCCCAGCTAGCGCGTGTGCTGGCCCCACGTGGTTTGAGCGCCGGGAACCGCCGTTAATCAACGATATGGCTACCGTGGCTACGCCGCCAGGCCTCTTTGCCTGGTGCGAGCCATGCGTCGGTCTTCCCCGCACGCCACCACGTGTCCGGACTATTCTGAACACTGCTCGCGGTTTACTGCGCTAGCCTACGTCACTGCGCTTCGCTGGTCCTCAGTGGCCGCCAGTGACCACCCCCTCTCCCATGAGCTCGCTTCTGTCTGGCGCTGGCTCGCGGCGGGCAGTGATGTTCTGTGCAGGGAATTTTCTCTTTTTCGGGTAATTTTCGACCCTCATGTTAGACGAAAGGGAAAAAGTAATCTTCTAGTTACTGCAGGGAGTTTCAGAGACGGAAAATTTTCTTAGAATTGTTGAAAACACCTCGGTTGCGAGGCGCCTTCGGATTCTCCAATCGTTTCTGGCGCGCGCAAAATCATAGCCTTTGAGATTCGTTTTATTGATTTTACACGGAGCGTCTTTTTGTTCACTCCGGACGTTAGACTGAAAACCACAATGCATTTACAGCTCATGTGCTGTTATAACATGATATATATAATGTTATATTACTGTCTTTGTGCAGGGAAATATGCGGGGATTTTAGCGATGCATGCGGGCGCCTGAATTAGGGAATTTTCGTGCCTCGGAAAGGGAATTCTTCGGTGCGGGACGGAACATCACTGGCCGCGGGAGATGCTCGTATGCCTGCAACGAGGCAGTCACGCTCTGCCATTGCAGGCGACTTCTCGCTCGCGCTCTTCTGTGGTTCCCCCTTTGTGTGGTAACCTCAGCGCCGCAAGGAAGTCTACTCGAGCGGTCTTGCGAAGTTACCCTGACGTCACACTGTGCTGCATCTTGGGTTAATAAACCCGTATTTGTTGGCATCCTGCCTCGAGTGCCTTTTCTGCGCCGTGCCAGAGAGTCGACGAACCCGGCCGTAGCGTCTTTGTTCTCTGCGGCAGTGGAGAACGTCGCGTCCCTTCCGCCTCGTTGGGTAAGCGGCTCGCAAACCTATCTCCACACTATGTGAATGAACACGCCAAAACAAGATATTTTGTGATTCACGGCGTGTTCCTATAGAGTACAGATTATACATGCCGAGGTGCTCCTGTGGATCCAGTCGTTCCACGCACAATGCGTTCTGACGTTCTCGGTTCTTGCACAACTACGAAATCTTCGGCCACGTAGGCTTTACCAGAAAGCTTCGCCACATCCTTCATATGTTCTACTGGCCCCAGGTGCGACACGACATGAATAAATAGGTCGTTGGTTGGGAAGAGAGAGAGAAGAGGGAGAAAGGAAAGACAGGGAGGTTAACCAGAAGCAGTCCTAAAGTATCCTAAAAGTATCCTAAAATATCCTAAAATCCAAGTATCCTAAAATTACGCCGCTAGGGCTTTTCTATCTTGTGTAGCCTAAAGCCCCTTGATGTTGGAAAGTAGTGGCGCTGTTTTATCCACGCCGCCACACCCTCGCCGCGCCGTCAACCTCCTCTTTCTTCACCCCCTCTTTTGCGGAGCCGGCGCATCTGCAACGTTGAATGGCTGCGACGCGCCATACCTCCCAGTCAGGTGACCCTGACGTCACGAAAAGCGCGCGCAACCAAATCTCGCACGCTTTTAGTTGCTCGCGCACGCCATCAACCCTCCAGGCGTGCGTGTGCGGGTGCATGCGTGTTTGTATGTATGTGCTTGCGTGTGTATATATGTGCTTGTGCGCACGTGTTTGCGATTGTGTGTGAGTGCATGTGTGCGCCATCGTGTGCGTGCGTTTGTGTATGCACCTTCGCGCCTGTGTGCGTGCGCGCACGTATATGTGTGTGCATGTATGCGCCTGCGTGCATTTGTGCATGTCTGTATTGGCGCATGTGTATGGGCGTGTGCGCACGTATGTGTGTGTGTATGTGTGCGCCTGCGCTGCGTGCGCTTCTGTATATTCGCGCGTGTGTATGTATGTGCGCGCCTGCGTGTGTATCGCCTCTGTACCCGCGTGCGCATGTATGTACGTGCGGTTGCGCGTGTCTGTATCGCGTTTGTTTGTATGTATGTATGTATATGTATGTATGTATGTATGTATGTATGTATGTATGTATGTATGTATGTATGTATGTATGTATGTATGTATGTATGTATGTACGTACGTCCATATGTATGTACGTATGTATGTGCGTGCGTGCGTGCGTGTCTGTATCGCGTGTGCATGTATATGCGTGCGTGTCTGTAGCGCGTGTGTATGTATGTCCGTGCGTGTGTATGTGCGTTTGTGTCTGTATCGCGTCTGTATGCGGGTGTGTATGTATGTGCGTGCGTGCTTATCGCGTTTGTATGCGCGCGTGTATATATTTGCGTGCGTACGCGTCTGACAGCGGCATTCGCACAAAAAGGCCTCGGGCCCATTCATTTTTGCCAATTCAATTTAAGTAAACCACTACATTTTTTCTTGGCGACCTTCTTTGAGCTCATCAAGACAACAATTACGAAAGAAATTATCGACTCTACTTTATGCTCCTTACATTATGTGCTCTTAATACACTTCTGCCTTACGGAGAGCAGAAGCGACGACGGAGAACTAAACCGCTCTGCCGCCAGTTGGTATACTCATTTTTTGTTTTCGAAGCGCTTCCGCTTGTATTTATTGAAGCGTCCTAAGAAAATATATTTGTCACTATGTCCTATCGGAAGCCCACTTTCGTCACGTCGGTTTTTAAGGGACAGATTCTAATATAATGCTTCAAGGAGCCAAATAAACAAGCGCGCACAGTGATTCTAATGCGGCTGCGGCGAGCCAGTGGAGGATTCATCGTGCCGTGCGCACCGCGCCGGCCAGGCGAGGAGAGCAATTCGAGGAGAACTGAGCAGGAAAATGCGCGCGCGCAGGAGGGTGTCGCTACTTTCAAGATCAAGGGGCTTTAGTGTAGCCTCCTTGCTCTCCCGTCGAGACTCTAGATGTGGCCTTCTGGGCCCGTTTCCGTGATCAGACAGCACCAATCGATGGATGGATTGATGGATAACTTTATTGAGGTCCTTCGGTGCGCGCGATTAGCGCGCAGCGGGCCGCACACACGATGGGACAAAGAGGCCTTGCCCCTCCGCCGCGTCGCCGGCCCGATGGACAGCCCAGAGCTGTGCTTCAAGGTCCGATGGATCGTCGTCTATGTCGACCACGTGATGCGCTACGCAGAAACTGCGTTAATACCTGATGCAGCGGCCTTACGCACCTCGCATTTTATGCTTCGCTTGACAATTCTGCGCCAAGGTCCTCAACGTGATGTCATTATTGACCGGGGACGTCAGTTCGTCGTCGACGTCATCAAACAAGCCCTACGCGCGCGCGCGCGCGCGCGCGCGTGTGTGTGTGTGTGTGTGTGTGTGTGTGTGTGTGTGTGTGTGTGTGTGTGTGTGTGTGTGTGTGTGTGTGTGTGTGTGTGTGTGTGTGTGTGTGTGTGTGTGTGTGTGTGTGTGTGGGTGGGTGGGTGCGCCTGCCATTTCCGCTATGGCACCCCACCAGTCATGGGAACGTTACCAGGAAACCAGTAACAGTGTTACAATTACAGTTATCTGAGCCAAAAAGTAACTCTGGTGCAGTTAGAGAGTTCCCAAAAGTAACCTGTTACAGTTACTGTGAAAAAGTAACCTCGTTACTCTTCCGTTACTATAAAAATAGGTAATCGATCACAAAACAAATGCTAGAACTTATTTAATAAAAACGTACGAAGGCATGCGCGTAGTTAAAATGCGCGTAGGTAAAACCCTAAGACAAAGGAAACATAGAAGAGCGCCCAACACCAGCAGTCGTTGTGTGCACCTCTTTTTGTCGCAGCAGTAAAAGTCCTAGGATATTAGAACTGGAAAACGTGATTGATGCACTGGAACGACGGCGTTTATAAGACGTTTACTAGGACGTCTATTAACGATGCCCAGAAGTGCATGCTAAGAGGAACAGGGAGTGCGTCACGAGTGAAGCCGACGTCGATTGTGCGTATTCCCTATGTTCAAGGTGTATCAGACCCTGTTCGGAAAGCTTTGCGCCCGCTGGGCATGCAAACCGTTTATATGGCCCGTTATACCATGGCACATCTGTTCGCGAAACCCAAAGACCACACACCTGCGGACGATCAGAGCGGGATCATCTACAAATACAATGTGGGGATTGCGCTGCGACGTACATCGCCGAAACAGGCAGGAAATACGAGATGTTGGTAAAGCAACCAATGCACCGCATTCTGAGAAAGACGGGGCTTGTTCGACACTGCTGGACAACAGTGCATAGCTTTGACCTAAGCAATCGGTCGACGCTGGCTCGTGGACGAAGGTGGGGGGAGGGGGTGAAGCAAACTCCTAGAATCGTGGTTCGCTAGCCGCGACGCATCGGCTTCCAACAACCTGAGGATGCCACCTGCATAGGAGGCGAAACGTCTATGTCATTTTGTTAATAATTGTTGTGTTAAATCGGAGTAAACCTTTTACAATCAGTTCCAAAGAGGTTTTAAAAAATTGCTTAGCTAGTTCACGGTATTGCTGGCTCTGAGCCGCTTCATGCGCTGATGCTTTCTAGCCGCCTGTCAAACACGACTAGCTCGGAGCCACGGACGAAGGAGACTACAAACTAGGCGTCCTAATGCTCCACTGGTACACCAAGAACAGAGCTGGAAGCTCAAGCGAAAAAAAAGAAGATATATGTGCACAAAAAAAATGGACGTGAACTTGTCAAGCTGTCCAGTTGCAACATGACTCATTTACGACATCTAATTTACCAGGAAACTTGAAGTTGCGTCAAAGACGAACCTCCGACCTCGGTCTTCTGCAGGGAATGTAATCATCTCAGCAACCTCTTCTCCTTAACTGCGAGGGTAGCCTTATTGTGCAAAGTTGAATGGTGGAGAGTATATGGTGAAACCGTTTAACGTCGGCCTTTAACCTGTGCTGCTATGCATAATTTTTATAAAAACAGTAGTAACTGTAACGGGATTTCCCGTTACAGTTACTGTGTAAAAAAGTAACAGTGTTAGAGTTACAAGTTCCTCTAGCTTAAATGTAACTAGTTACAGTTACAAGTTACTGAAAAAAGGAAATAGTTACCGGTAACGCATTACTAGTAACTAGTTACTGCACAAGTGTGCATCCCACACCACCCGCAGACCAAAGGCCTCGTATAACGCACGAACACGATTATAACGAACATGCTTTTCATTTTTGTTGATACCAAGCACATGAATTGGAATTCTAAGCTTCATCACACACGCGTACAATAACACGAAACATGAGACCGCAGGACAGCCGCGATTTTATCTTCTCCACACTGGCTCCCAGAGCAGCTGTATCGACAATCATAATTTGCATTTGGCGCTGGAAGTGAAAACGTCGGTTGCCGAGTCTGTTCGCCTCGCAGAACAAGCCCCTTGCGTTGCCCACTTCCGTACTCTGGCAGCTCAACAGCGTTTCAAGAGCCGTTACGACGCCCGCCACCACTCCGTTTCTTACACTAAAGGTGACCTTGTGTGGCTGCGTCCGCAAACATGGCTTGTGCCACAAGTTCTTCGCCCACTATAAGTACATTCGTCATTCTCGGCCGCCACAGTGGCGTTACGTAGGTAATCTCTAGCGTCACAAGCAATGGTCGCCGCTCTAGCAGCACACAAGTGGCGCACTTGCGCCCCTTCTTACTGACTCGCCCAGTGGTTATCGTCTGGGAACGGGAAGTGAAACGTGCTTTGAGGAAGGGGAGTAGGTTGCTAGACTCGAGCGGCTACGAGAACTGTTTCCGCTGAGGTGCAGCTTCCATTCTGAAAATAAAAACGCTTTCCATTATGACAATATTTTGAAAGCCTTATCCTATTTTGTGAGCGCTCAGATTATATGGCCAGGTCAAGCGTATAAACATGCATAATGAGGTGTTCACAAATTAACTTGTCAGACAGCGCTCGTTTGCTTCTGTCTGCTTTCTTCTTGTATGCTGAGCTGCCAACCGTGAATAAAGGGTACCTAGATGGCAATGATTATCCGAAAAATTTTAAGAGGTAATTTCATTTGAATATAAAGGATGTGTAACGGGAAACATATCTCGCGGACTGTGTAAGTATGAATCCATCTTGCCTTTGCGTACTTGACCGCCTTGAATGTGAACAGCGCCGTCAGCGGTATTCCCAGACGAAATGGCTTTATGAACTTGGGCACGATAATCTTGATGGTGATGGGAAGCAGTACAGCGTCAGTAGCAAGAAGAAACGTAAGCACAATCAGTGCCAGCCGCATAGCTCTCCTTGTACGGCCGCTCCGCTCGGATCACGTGGTGCTTTCCTGTTGGAACAATGCGTCGCACGCATCCGTTAGAAGCTCAAAATATAAATTAAAATGTGCAGGTCACTAATGTCATTGCAGCACTAAGTAGTATAAGGTGCTTATTGTGCGATGACTTGAGGCACTCAAATTACCATGGCCAATATAAATAAATTAAACAATATCCTATAGCATGTTTAGAGGCAGGGTGTCGGAACAAAATTTTTTTGGTTACGGTTTTAGTTTCATTCCACCGCAAAAAGTTCCGTTCAGTTTCTGTTCCGGAACGAAAAGAAAAACGTTCCGTAACAGTTCGTACCGATTTTTTATGAAAAAATTTTAAGTTAAGGTAATCATAAAAAACATCCGATTTGTGATGTAGTTACTTGCCCTCCTCTTTAAAAAGTGGGACAGGGGTAAAACACGTCCTTCAGAGGAGCGGGAGTAACTGCACTACGAATTCCTTCCAAATAGCGCAAACTAGTATACCCATCAAAATCATAGCATTTATTTTCTCAAAAGTCCCTTACAATTGTTTTTATCGGCCTCAATGCTTTGTGTCAAGGGAGTGAACACGATCTCAGAAGCAGCACGTTATTAAAGACGATAGTCTTTCTTGGGATACTTAAACGGATAAATTTTGGTCTGTCTTTCTGTCTTTCTGTTTGTCGGCACGTCACTCGATTCAGCCACTCGGCCAAAGTTGAACCACTTGCCCAAGGGCCAGCCATCTTGAACGGCTGACTAGATTCATACTTGTGTACATTGTCGATCAAAAAGTAACTATTACGCATATCTGAGGCGCAACATCACTAGGTAAGTATTAGGTGGTGTGTTCCTTTAATAGAAAATGCATACATACGTAATTCTAAAGACCCTAGTTTCTAAGCTGCGCTCAAAATGCGATTGCGCTGAAACTTGTCTTCCTCCGTGCCCTCTGCACGAGCTCATTGTTGTGTTTCGGTTTCGGTTCTGTATTGCACTGTACGAATGCCATGGGGCGCCGCTCTGGCATTCCTGTTTTACCCAGGCGACGTGTAAATAAAAGTGTGGAGAGTACTTGTTGAGTGCGGACGTTTCTTCTGCTTCAGCGCTTCGCGCCAAACCGCGTGTTCGGGCTGGCTGGCGTCCCCGCCGGTCGCGTTGGTCACCGCCGGGACTACCAGCCCGCAACACAGCACTCATGTTTCCCGACGTATTGCCAGACGGCGTCCATATCTCACGCAGCGCCTCTTCTGTCGTCTTTAGACGACATTTGCAGCGAAGCACGCAGATACGCGGCCAATTTTTGAGTGTACTCTCTCATGTGCGAGATCGCTGTTATGATAGAAAAAATCGCCAGGCCTGCGCGGAACACGCAGCACAGTCACAGCGAAAGCCTGAAGAGCGGCCTTTCTAGAGCCCGTTGTAGACGCTCTTGGGGCAACTAATACAATTACACATGCAAGGTACCCACTACGCCATAGATCATCGTAATTTTAAATGTGAATGCATTTCTTAGTCGGGGGTTGTCCTGCGTCCCTGGCCGGCGTGCGCACAGATCTCTCCGCACGCGCTCCTCCTCGCCCCTAGCAACAGCTGCGCCGCGCCTAGCAACCGGAGCAGGTGGTGAGCGGCGGAGGGTAAGGGAGAGGAGGAGTGTACCCGGTGAGAGCGCTCGCATCGCGGAACTCGCTCGGCGGAGAGAAAGCTCGGGCGCTCCCCTCTCCGCGCGAGGACCAATATATATCATGCAGGGAGCGCGCGCTTTGGTGTCTTGATAGCGATGGAAGTCGGTGAAGTCGAAGCTCTCGCGGCAACGATACCACTAGGACGAAGTGTAACACAATGCAACTCGAGCATTACGCCTCTACGTGCACACTCTCGTCTCTCTTCATTAATTAATCGGACACTCATAGGGTGCACCCAAATGCATTCGCATTTCCTCACGATCCCCTTCGGGGAGGTGCGGCTTTTTTCTGAAGTAGCGAAGCACCCACTATGCCATTTTTCGTCATTCTTCGGTGAATCGTGGTACCCACTACAAATCTGTGAGGCATTATGTGCATTATGTGCTATGGCTGATGACGATGACGACAGAGCTGGGCAAAGATACTTTGAAATTGTATCGCGATACGATACAAGAAGGCAAGAAGTATTTGAGATACAGATACAAGATACGACCGAAATAAATGTATCCAATACGACACTTGCCTATTATTGTTTAAGATACTTGGATACAATCGCAGATTTGTTATTATAGATCCACATGATGTAGCAGCAAACGCCAATGCACAAAAATGTCTGCTTGAAATTTCTTAACTGTGACGAATTTTGTTTCATTTGAATGAAATGTCTGTTAGTATCTTAAAATTTTTGTCTTTCTTGCTCAAAGTACATTAGTTCAGTTGCGAAAGAACTTACCAGGGTTTGTTTATAAGCTGCTTTACAGGGCATCCTTTCTACACTTGGCTGACCGCGCTTCTTGCTTCGAACTATGTACTTGGCTTCTCTTTCTGTAATTTATGGGAGTCGTTGCTTACCTTGCCGACCAGCTAGCGGGTTGCCATCTAATCCCAAGAACTTCAATAAGAAGCCTTCGCACAATGGTGCAAATACCGGCATCGAGTTTTACCTTGTCCGTATGCCACCGCTACGCAATACCGGACAGCAGCAACAAAGCTGGTAGCGACATTTTTTGTGACGCGTATTCGTACAGGGCACATGTAGTGGCTGTTTATATTCTACGTATCTGCTGATGTAAAAAGTTCGTTATCGATATACTCACAAAATTTTTGAACAATTTTTTTCAACGAAAGAACATGCAAACAGGAAACGTCTCAGACGCATTCTATTGTCACTAAGAAGGCGACAGTCATGTTGTAGAAACGAAACTAGCTAAGTTGTACCAAGAAAACTATGTAACTGAAAGTACAAGCAAAGCACACTGCACGCTGATAGCGGCTATCACAGTCATCGGTCGTCGGTAATCTGATCGTCGGCGGAATGCGTCCTTTTTCATACATCAGGGATCAAACCATTCAGCGTTTTCCCTGGTGCTCGCGCAAGCTCCTGAATAAACTAGATTACTCGCGTCCTGCGCGTAATTTTAATAGAACAATAGGAAAAAATCGCGAAGCTTCCGAAACACTGCGGCGTGGCTTACGCCGAGTGGTGCTAACAGTTTTTTGCTAGTTAAGCGCAATCACAAATAAAGAAATAAGAGCGCGTGGTACTACAGTTGCACAAAGCGTCGCAGGACACCGACGCTATTCGCGCTATTGTCACAGCTCCGATTGTCTGGCGATTATTAGTAGTAAAAAATTCAGGGACGCCTAAAAAAGAAAAAAAAGTAAGAAAGAAAGGCGGTTCTGTATCAAACATTCACAGTGAATAAGTATAGGAACCTGATACAGGCTGGACCCCTAATAGCAATGACAATTAAGAATGAAGCATCATCAACTTACCTGTTAAGGTAAGACAATAGAAATTTCATTGCCTATGGAAAATTGCCTGAATATACTCGTTGGGACGCTCGCGAGAAAAACGGAGCATTTGGTATAAATGTTTCTCGAAACCCCCCTCTAACACATTTAAGCAGGATCGCGAGTTGGGCTAGTTGGTGGATGTTCATCGTAATATAATCGACAGCGCAACGGGTTAAACACGGACAGAAAGAAGAGAAGGACACAGCGCTGAACTCAAAACTAAATTTGTTTTCGAAAAAGAAAGAACATATATACAGATCAATGAGTCACCAAGACCAAGCACGGGTGTAACAACACAAACAGATTAATCATTTCTTGTCTAACAGACACTTGTATTCCTCATCTAGAAGAATGATTGATGGATGACTTATGCACTTGTTGTTGCATCTAATAAAAAAGGCTTCAGCTATTTCACGCGTGCGTGAAATAGCTTGTGGCAGTGAATACGTAGGCCAAACGGGGCGCTGCCTAAACCTACGCCTACGTGAGCATGAGTTGACACTTTCAGGTGCCGCTGTGACGTCGCATTTGGCATCCTATTGTAGATCATGTAGATGTGTGCCCCACATGCAGAAAACCACTATCAAATATAGACATGTCGATCAACGCACGCGTGAAATAGCTGAAGCCTTTTTTATTAGATGCAACAAGAAGTGCATAAGTCATCCATCAATCATTCTTCTAGATGAAAAATACAAGTATCTGTTAGACAAGACATGACTAATCTGTCTGTTTGTGTCATTGATCTGTATATATGTTCTTTCTTTTTCGAAAATAAATTTAGTTGTGAGTCCAGCGCTGTGTCCTTCTCTTCTTTCTGTCCGTGTTGAACCCGTTGCCCTGTCGATTATATTACGATAACACATTTAAGATGGCTCCTAATGCTTTTCACTATTATAATGCAAACTCAATTTCAATATTTTAAATAAGCGGTAAGCAGAATGTTTGCTACTTTATACTCAAGACCCGCCACGGTGGTCTAATGGTTATGGGGCTCGATTGCTGACCCGAAGGTCACAGAATCCTGGCCGCGGCGGACGCATTTTCTATGGAGGCGAAAATGCTTGAGGCCCGTGTATTTAGGTTTAGGTGCAGGTAAAGAACCCCGCGTGGTCGAAATTTCCGGAGGCCTCCACGACAGCGTCTCTCATAATAATATCGCAGTTCTGGGACGTTACACCTCAAACATTATTATGACTGTATACTAAAGGCACGCCCACATAACTATATATTTGTTTTCAAAATCTTCTTGGCAGAACAGTAAACTCAAGTGAAATATAAATGTGTAAACAGTAGCAGAAATAGCGTAGACATTTAAAAGTAACAATAAAGCAGATAGCTTATTTTGGCAGCAGGCTAAAAAAGATATATTGCAGCGACAACACCGGAAAAAACAATAGAGACCTAGGTAATGTATGGAAGCAAAACAAGGACAGCTAAGAAAGCATTTGTCCTAACAATCAAATTATGATTTCAAACACCCTTCAAATACAGATAACAGGAAGAAAAAGATACGTTACACCAAGATATCTTTTGTTAGGTAAAGGCTTTTTCTAATAGATCGAGCATCGGTATCGGCGGAGCTATAGTTCGTAGAACCTTATTTGGATATAAGTCAATTTCATCGCATGTAAGGCAAACTTACATCCACGAAGTCCTTCAAATCGCTGGTGTGTGAATGTAATGAGAAGCAAAGCAACTCAGTTCTTGTGTGCTTCAGGTTTCATGACGAAGCACCACGCAAGAAAATCTTCAATAACGACACGAAAGCGGCGTAAGAATTTGCGTGATAGACGCTGCACTCATTGGAGTACGCGGCACAGGACCGTGGCTAAGAGCAAGTGTCACGGAACTGACAACTAAAACGAAAAAAAATCGAGAAAACAAAAGCTACGTGCGCTGGGTGTAGACGTTCGCGCGCTTGTTTGTGTCAAGGCTGCGCGAGTGCTTCCACGTGACTCTGTTCCACCAATAAGGACGCGCAGACCTCGTGAGCTACCCTCACTAGAGGACTCTGGCGGAAAGATAACCTTATGTCGCTACCCTTAGCTTCATTCAGGTGGGTTAGTGAAATGACGAATTGTATAGCGCGAACAGGGTACTTGGACAAACAGAAAAAACGAGGACGGGCGCTAGTGCGGCTTAGTGACGCCAGTACCAGCTTGAGAAGTGGAATTTAGCCAGCGATAATTGTTTTGTACCGTCGTTTTGCGATAGCAGTATCTTTTATCGCAAGATACACAATACATTATTGAATGTATCGGAAATACAGATACAGATACTTGTTTTGCGAGACGTATCGTGATACAGATACAATATACCCACACAGTATCTAAGATAGTACTTAAGATACATGTATCTTCAATACTGCCCAGCACTGGATGACGAGTTATGGCTGAGCCCTTTGTAATGTTTTGAAAGCATTCAACGGCCCACTCGTTGAGCAATTCGCGTTGTGGGAGGCCAGATTTTAGATGCGAAGTATCTTATGGCGGAGTTCAATCCGGTGGTGGTAGTGGTGGTGGTGTGCGGCGTGACCACCCTTACTGCGCATGCGCATACCCTCTCCCCCTCTCTCCCCTCCCCTCTCAACTTTACCTCTCCCATTCCCTCCTCTCCACTTTCCCTCTCTCCCTCTCCACTTCCCCTCCCCCTTTCCACTCTTCCTCTGAAACGCGGGCTAGACAGGCCGAAATTCTCTCCTGCGCAACGCCGCGATAAGCCCCAGCGCATGCGCGTCCCCTCCCCCTCTCTCTCCTCTCCTACGCTGCCCCCCTTTCGCACGCCTGCCGACCGCGTTCCCCGCTCGCCCTGTGAGGCTAGAGGGAAGACAAGACGCGCGTAGCGTTCCTCTTCGCGTTCCACGACGTGAGGTCGGTAGCATGCCCAAAGAACGCCAACGGAACGCGATCGTGCAAGTGCTCCGGCTTCGCATCGCCTCATGGTCCCCTTTAGCGGGAAATGGTGTAAATTATTTATTTTACTTTTCTGCCACGCTATGTTACATATGTTAACACGATTCCTTGCCCGACATGACGCATGTATAGATTATTTTTGCGAAGGAGTTACAAGCACCAGCGTGGCGCTTGTATTATTCGACTGCCGCGCAGAGGGCGCTGATTGAAGTCCGATCCGATCCTAGAAAATGTTTCTCATTTCATTTCTTCTTATTTCACGCGATAACAGTTACGGACACCCGCGGCGGCGGACAACTGTGGCGCCAAAATCGGCTTTTGGGATCTCATAACAGCTTTCGCTGTAAGGAGCTTCAGCGCCGACAATGCCCTCTCCACGTTGGCCTACGTGACAGGCGCCCAAAAGTCCACTTGCGTTAATATAAACATCTCTGGTTGCCACTGTTTTTGTTTTTCGCACAATTTCAACATATCTTTGCTTGGAATTTCTGCCTCAGGTACGCGCTACGGCTGTACACTGAGATATGCATATTGGTCACGTTGCATGACCTCAGATGTTCCGGATTGCCAAGTGTTTTCGTGAACCGAAAAACGATTTCAAAAATTTTCGTTTCACTCCGGAGCAAAATAATAGATAAAGTTTCGGTTACGTTTTCCTTCCGGTAAAAGATATGGAGTTCTTTTTCGTTTTTCGTTTTCGGTTTTCATTCCGTTCCGACACATTGCTTAGAGGAACACTAAAGAAAAAGATTTCTTTCGTATTAATAAATTGGTCTTTCACAATTACAACGCTTACCGCGAGAAGGCGCCGATAAGAGAGAAATCGCGCAAAACAGAAATATGGGGTGGCTACCAGTGTTGCGGAGTTGCCACTGCGGAATTGGAATGACTCCGGAATCATTCCACATTTTTGCGACCCCGGAAAAGAAATGGGATGGGGACAACGCTTAGAGGAATGGAATGGGAATGGAATTAAGCACCTTTTGCCCGGAATGGAATTGGAATGGAATTACGTTTTTTTTTCCGAAAATAGAGCACATTTTCGTCTACGAGCTGTTTTTCAAACTGCAAACATTAGTAAGTCACAGCCTCTAATTTAACAATAAAGCGGTATTTTTTAAATGGCTTGGCTGATTAAAAGCACGGTACATTGATAAGCAACGCGCCTACCACAATTCTGTCCTTATATTCGCAATGCGCACGAACTATAAGTGGCGCGCCGTGCTTTTCAAGATGGCGCCCGGAGGAGGGTCAACCCGTTTGTTAGCATAGGAAGAGATAGGACGTGCGGACGCGCGGTCTGTGCCACTTTCACCGGATGAAGTCATGAGCAGCGCTGAAATGGATATGAGACTATAGTAAAACTTTTGTTGGGCTAGTTGGTGCATGTTACAAGAAAATTCGACGACGCAAACCACCGAGAAGAGAAGGCGAAAGGAAAGAGCGTCAACTCGCAACTAACTTTATTCTTGCAAATCCACCGCCATATATACACCATGCCACACATGCGCAATAACACACCATGCATCTCATCCAACAATCGCCCACTCTCAATGCACGTGCTAGTTCAGAAACCCGTAAAAAAAAATCAAATTCAGGTGAACGCAGTACCACCGACGTATCGCTAATACAGATATCTTTTTTTTAGCGATACGTCGGTGGTACTGCGTTCAGCTGAATTTGATTTTTTGACAGGTTTTTTTTTGACAGGTTTCTGGACTAGCACGTGCATTGAGAGTGGGCGATTGTTGGATGAGACGCACGGTGTGTTATTGCGCATGTGTGGCATGGTGTATATATGGCGGTGGATTTGCAAGAATAAAGTTAGTTGCGAGTTGACGCTCTTTCCTTTCGTATTTTCTTCTCGGTGGTTTGCGTCGTCGAATTTTCTTGTGATATGAGACTAAAATACTTTCTCAAACCATGGAAAGCGCCAAGTACTCGCCACCTAATAATTTGCTGCGGTGTGAAAGGTTTTTTTTTGCAAGTCCGTTACCGTGCATAACGATGCTTTGCGAAATCCTGTGCGTGCTACATAAAACAGCACGAACTAAAATTGACGTATGAGCTTAACGGCACTCCGAGGTAGTACGTACCGAGCCTGCCTGACGGATTTGCCGCAGTAGTAGGCCGCCAGCGAGTAGCGCCATCGCTACTGCACGGGACCGCACGTTTAACGTGGTGATGGTTTGCAAACATATTACGCCATCGTCATTACTTGCGCAGTCGGGAACGCGGAGTTATGTCTTCAACGGAACACAAGCATTTAACATACCATTCAGTAGCGCTTGTGTCACAGCCATGCTGAGACTCTTGCCGTGTGCACTTCACTTCACTCGCATGTTGCAGGTTCGATCAGCACGATCGAAACATGAATATTGAAAAGAATGCACATGTGTGCTTTTCGCAACGTCGAAGAATTTGACGATGTGAAAAATTCGTCGAACAGCATTGCCGTTCGGAAGGTACCGGTGAAGTTAGCCGAGAGGCGTGGATTGTGGCCGTGACTGCACGTTCCATCGCTCTAACCATTTCGCTTTGCTGGTCAAGCTGGAGCATGTTGGCGGCATGCGGCACTCCATAATATCCACAATAATTGTGCTACATGCAATGCACAAGAGGAACTATGCTTTTATTTTGATCTCGCTCAAGGATATTATACAGTAAGTACGATCAAAGCGACTTACGAGCGTGAAAGAACATTAACGCACGAGGGGACGTGAAGTGCAACTCGCTCCTCGTGAGTTAGCAGCTGATGCTTAGAATAACAGAGAGCTGAGCTAGTTGGTAAGTATTCATTCTAAAAAGACAGGGCGTGCAAACAAGGACACAATAAAGAAGTCAGGACACCACAAACGCCGGCGTTTGTGGTGTCCTGACTTCTTTCTTGTGTCCTTGTTTGCACGCCCTGTCTTTTTAGAATGAATAGCAGCTGATGGTTCATCGTCGCTGTCACTCGGTTCTTTCACAGTCTTCTACGTCCAGTGAAATATCCTCGTCGTCAAGATGGTTTCTTTCAACATCACTGCTGAAAGCAATCTGAAGAATTTCCTCCGCCGAACGACTTCGACCACTCCGCGTCACCACGTTTACAATCAGAGAGAGGTCTGGGGGTCTGGGCGCGGAGAACATTTTGCTCTCAGACCGGTCAACAAGCAAATCGCTTGCAGTGTGCTGCCACCTATCAACAGACGTACAAAAACAAGCGGCGCAGCGGTGGCTATGAAACCCAACACAGTGGCGAAGGACGGCGTGGAAAGTAGAGTGACCTAGAATAGGGGGAGTGTCCAAAGCGCCGGCTCCCGCGTGGGCCTTTTGCCGTGAACTCCCGCGCCGCGCCGCTGCTGCGCCGGACCCGTGGGCTTTCCGCGCTCGGGAAGCGCGCGGAAAGCGAGGGGCGTCTGCTACGCGCTGTAGTTTTTTGCGCCACATAGGGCACTTGAAGTCTACTTAACTTCAGTAATGCGGTGCGGAATGAAGCTTATCCATCTTTAAGCGTTGTGTTAGTGCTGGGGCAACAACAGAATGCAAAAAATCATGTGTCAAGCGGCATCAGTGTGGCCTAGTTGTGGTCAGAGAGTTCGAGAACGTTGGTGCGTGTGTAAAAACGCGCAAAACGGACACGCACAAGCAAATAACGAAAAAAAACCCCTATTCGCACGAGTAATCGGGCAATAGCATCACGCAGACACGAATAAGAGTAAGAATAAAAGTGAATTGCACGCGCACTCAGTTGAAATACTTGCGCGCAGTGACTTCACGAGCTTTTTACTCATAGTCGCCACTGGTTTGCTAGCCATATGCACACCGCTTTATTTGACAATTCATTAGCCTCCACAATGCATTAAGCTGGGCTAGTTGGTATTGATTGTATGCTTCCATATTGCTAGCGAACAGGCACAAAGGACGACATAGAACGAGACAGGACAACCGCTAGACTTCAACTGATTTTTTAATCGACATGAAGGGCACAATACATTTCTTTGCGCACACGCAGGTGCCACGTCACAGACAAAGTTTATCCCCCAAAAGAAAAAGAAAAGAAATTATCCGCCTCCTATCGGTACCGCCAGTCCGCACGTGGTTTCTTCTTACGCAGATAGTCCAGTTCTCTTTTCGACAACGCGATGGACGGAGTGCTGACACATGTGTCACCCGCCTTGTGAATTTCGACAGCCTCTACTATTTCCCTCTTTCTCTGTTCCCCGCCAACGTACATTGACCGCTAGACGTTGAAGTCTAGCGGTTGTCCTGTCTCTTTCTATGTCGTCCTTTGTGCGTGTTCGCTAGCAATATGGAAGCCACCACAAGCTCTTTATTATGTACGGAGCACACCGGGAAGACGCAAAGGAAAAAAAAAAAGATAAAAAGAGTAGAGACGGCCATACGACCGCAGTGCTGTTGGCTTATTTTTGTTTCTTAGGTAGCGTACAACAAGGGCCACCGTGCGCAAACATTTGAAAGAAAGGCAATGCCAGGTAAACTAACCTTATTCCACAAGTTTTTGCATAAAAGGCGTAATATAGAAAATGCTTTACATATATCCAGATATCATGAAACAAAAAATTAAGTTGCAAATGCCCCCATTCTTGCTGTACAAGCTGCCTGAACGAAAATATGGTAAGAATATATATATATATATATATATATATATATATATATATATATATATATATATATATATATATATATATATATATATATATCGCATGTTGCATTGGATCGCTGAACGTCAGTACGAAACGTTCGCGCGAGATGCGTGCATTGCTTCAAGCCTTCACCATACGAAATGAAAACAGTTTCAAACAACTCATTCTCAACTTCAGATGTTTTCACGGTTCTCGGAGGTTAGCGTTCGCCCGGTTCAGAGACTTTACGAAAAGACGTGGACGAGTAGTTACATAAAATACAATTGTTTCTGCGGCAGTTGAGTGCGCGCCAACAGGGCACCCGACCGCTATTTCCCGCTTTTTCTTGATGACCTTACTATAGCGTCCACCACAATTTCGTGCTGAAGCTCCGGAGTACTTAAATAGCGAGTCTGCTCATCTCTTGAATAAATATAAAGAGATGACCAGACGAGTAAAGCAAGCCTCTTTTGTCCCGCAGACGCGTGCAATCAGCTGTTCTGAACTGAGAATCACGTTTGTTTTCGGGCGATCGCTCGTAACATGAAGTGAGGCATACACGATGTTGCACTGTTATCGTTTCATTTTCTTTTATTGTCTTTTCTTTTTCACGCTAAAGTCTAGATGTCTCATCAAACACGAAAATTGACCGTCGGCGTCCCGCGTAGCCAACACGAGTGATGCACAATATCATCACGCGATGACGTCGACAGAACTTGTGACGTCACTATGACGTCATTCAACGTGACGTCATATGATGACGCCATCACATGACATGGTCGCTTTCCATTGCCTCCGTGATCGGGGACCGATCACGAAGGCAATGTAAAAGTAGGTGACGTGTAGAAAGCTTGCAATGCCTTCGATCCTGTCGGCAGTCTGAAACCACGTTATGTGCAGAAAGCTTTCGGAGAGGGGCGAGGGAGGATCAGTGCATCGACTGACGGAAAGGATGGCTTTCGTTTTCGAGTCGTCTCAGGCGAATGCATAAGGGACCATGTTTTTTTTTTTCATGTAATTTTTTCGCATACATTTTACCTACGCGGTCAGTTCTTCAGTATGTATGGGTAAGTCTAACATGTTGACATCGATATTGGTGACCACCACGTTTTTTTATAACCTGACGGAAGCAAATCGTCAGACCACACATCGTCAGAATTATTTCTGGCTGAAAGCGGGTTTTCGCGCCATACACCATATTAGTATTGTTAGTCGTTACGCAAATGGCAAGCATGTCTATTTAGTGATGCCCTGACCTATCGGTCGTGTTGCGCATACGTACATTCGTGCGCCTCCATGCCAATTTTCGTGTATACCAAGTGAACGATACGCGAGTTACGCGAGTAATTTTCTACTTTTGGTACCGCGGCCACGCCGACTGACACATTCGGCTTCGCATGAAATTGCGTGAAACAGCCGAGCGCCGGAGCCAGCCTTGTAAAACAAATCGAATGCACGAAATAAAAGATAGGATATGAAGGGTGCAAACGCGTTAGCATGCATGAGCTAGTTACTACGTGCATATGTGCTACGTTCTCCTGGTTATCTCCAGTTTATTCTCTCCTGCAGCAAGTTTACGTTCGTCATTCCACACAAAAATAAGCTAAGCGCCTTATCTCACGATGAAGTGCGCGCAGGATGCGTTCCTCAAACAGCCTCGGAAGTGTGGACCAATGCGGTGACAAACCAGCTGCAAGGATATATACAAAACCCCGTTTCACAACACACAAACGCGTTCTCTGTGTTATGAGTCGCTGCAATATTATGTTGCAGTGACGCAGTATTAAATGTTGCCCAAATTTCCGCAATTTTAGCTAATAGCGGCCAGAATATCACGCGCGTAGCAGACGCTCGCCGCTTTGACGCGCCTTCCGCCGCGGAGAAAGCCCACGGGTCCTAGAGTTACTGTATATGCTACCTTTAGGTAGCAGAGTTGCGCATCTGCTTTCCAAACGCCGCTAGCAACCATGCATTGCGGAGAAGCTGACGCTCGGGCCAATTTTTGTATTTCTCGACGCCGCCGCTGCAGCTCACTCAATTAACACTAGTCATCGACAGCCAATGTTTATCGCCGGCCTTCGACACGCCAGACATGTTTATCAGCGACGCGGTAGGCATGTCGCCTGCAAAAATTGAGTGCGACTTCACCGCATAGCTGTGGTTGCTAGCCGGACCTATGCGCTACTCTGCTACCTAAAGGTAGCATATACAGTGATTCTAACGGGTCCTAGAGTCACTGTATATGCTACCTTTAGGTAGCAGAGTTGCGCATAGGTCCGTCTAGCAACCACAGCTATGCGGTGAAGTCGCACTTCGTTTTTGCAGGCGACATGCCTACCGTGACGCCGGTTAACCTGTCTGGCGTGTCGAAGACCGGCGATAAACATTGGCTGTCGATGGCTAGTGTTAATGCAGTTCGCTGCAGCGGCGGCGTCGAGAAATAAAAAAAAATTGGCCCAAGCTGCAGCTTCTCCGCAATGCATGGTTGCTAGCGGCGTTGGAAGACAGATGCGCAACTCTGCTACCTAAAGGTAGCATATACAGTAACTCTAACGGGTCCGGCACGGCAGCGCCGCGGCGCGGAAGTTCACCGCAAAAGGCCCTCGCTCCTCCCATGTATTCGCGCGGCGCTTTGGACACTCCTACTATTCTAGGTCACTCCAGTGGAAAGCATTCGCCTCACGAAAGGCGTCGAGCAGACGCGTCCTCGAATGATTGAAACGTCGCTCGCACGATTCGTAACAGCGCTATGCTGACAAATGATAGAGGCCCTACTTTAATGTATCGCCAACTTGAGATTGCTCAGTTATAGAAGAGCACATCGCGAGCCCGCATAAAATGTTATGGGATTCATGCACTACAACAAACGCTGACGAATGCAATATGCGAGTAAAACAGGGTGAGCTTCAACTGAAAATGTCAGACGATAACATTTAACTAACCTACGTGGTTACAGAAAGCCTCGCGAAGCTGATAGTATGTGTACGCTATGGGCTAGCATTGAAAGCGCGAGTTGCCACGTATTTTCACGAAAACTTCGCGTCTCGCAAAAACGAACCAGTTTGCTCGTGCCACGGAGGGCCTGGTTTGTTCACTGATGCAGGAACATGCGAAGTCGTAGTGTTTCTTTCTTGCTAACGCGTTAACACTGAGGCTAGCACAGCCGAACAAGGTAGCGACTGCGTAGTGCGGCCATTTTAGCACGAAAGTGCTTTATGCAGGGGTCCACCAAGATTTCAGTGACGTATTTCCGTCACGGAAATGACGTCGAAAAAAGTTACACGATCAGATAGCAAAGAAAAAAAGTCCCGTCAACGGGCGTCGAACCCACGACCGCTCGGTCCGCAACTACAGATGCCAGGCACGCTATCCACTGCGCCACGGTCACAGACTCTTACGACTTTACAAGCGCGCCTTTTATATCTACCACTCTCCCGGTCGGCGGGGTGGTGTTGCCCTCTGGGAGCGGTAAAGTATTTCGTCATTACTGTGGCCTCCGCGATTAGCACTTGCAACGCGTTACACGTCCGTCCCATTCGGCGCGTTTTCAATACAAGTACAATTTTGTCAATGCCTTAACACACCGCGAGGTGGCGACTTACCCCAAGCGTCGTAAAAGCGTCGGCCTCACTCATAGCATCAAGCTAATCCAAACCAAAAATAGCTCTGCGACGCGCGCCTGCCTCAACTGGCTGTAACACCGCGTTCCCCGCTCAAGCGCTCGCCTCGAGAAAAATTGCGGCCGGGCTACCGGGGCGGCACAACGCGCGTTGCGTTTCCCTCTAGTCCGGCCGTGGTGTTCAATTGCATTTTAACATGCCGCGGGATGGCGACCAAGTTCTGCGTCCAATATGCGACGCTCTTCTGGCTATCACACCTCGTTCCCCGAAGACGCTTTCACCGTTAACTACTACCACAAGGGTTTGTTTAATCATTTAACATGGACGTTAGTCGTCGGGATGTAGATGTACCACCAATCATCAAAGTGGGTACATCCACGTTTGCTTTAGCTGCCAGACATCAATATACATTGTGCAAGCTCTTTTATATCAATGTACAGTAAACATTCAGTTACTTCTGCAAGGGCACGCTTTACTTTCGTGTTATTCCGATTCCTATGACGGAGGGATCAACCATTTTTTTGTCGTCTACTAACCCTCCTCGAGAGGACGCTCATGAATTCCGCTAGGCGGCGCTACAGTCTATGGGCATTGCGAATAGACTGTGTTGCTCCGAAGTTTGTCTCTATTCTTCGTAACCTTGGCTGTATGCCGTTGGTATCCATCGTGCGGAACTACGGCGGCGACATAACCCCCCTTACGCCTTGCGATTCTTTTTCCCTCGGCGGCGTCCCGGCCGCCTGCTGTCTCCCCACCCTTCAATTCATTGTTTTTGCTTCTGTCGCCGTCGGCGACCCAGGCACATATTCGAAAAAGCGCTTCTCTAAGTTGTGACGCGTACTGGCGCTGGCGCGATGCTTGTGTTCACTGCAAGCTTTCTTATTGGCCGCGAGATCGAGCGGAGTCGCCGCCTGGCGGCTACTGGCTGAAGCGCGCCTATTGTGGATTGCTCCCTGCGTCGTCTGCTAGCCACGTTGCGTTTGCGTGTGCGCGTACGTCATGTACGTTCTCAAAGGGCGGTGTGTTCTGTTACGTTAGAGCGAGTTTAAGTGCTTGTACGTATACCTAACATGGTGTACAGAAGCAAATGAGCTTGCTCGGCTGCATGAGCATAGTAATAAGATCAGCGAGTGCGACTTTCGAGAGGGCTGTGTATTGGTGTCGTACCCTTCGGTCGCCAGAATGATTGCAGTGTTGGAGCCGCTTTCTGGTTCAAGCACACCCTAAAGTGCGCTTGGCATAGTCCAAACATGAGGAACATTAAATATTGTGTGAATGCAGCGTTTCAGCGACTCGGTGGTAAACAAAAACGAGGCTCATGCACTTTCGCGTTGTTAGGTGTATAACCGCGGCACTCCATTTCATGATGAACTTTAGTTGTGCGTAAGATGTCCTTTTATTGTACGGTCGTGGTCCCGCTACAGCGAAATATTTCTATCAAGTGAAGTCTGAGGCTTCGGTACTCAAACTGTCCCTAAAAAAAGAAAAGAAAAACAGACAATGGAATGACACGGCAGTGATAAAACGGAGTTGCCGCGCGCAATTTTAACTTGGGGCGAAATTTATGCAGAACCACCCGTGTGCTTAGATTTAGGTACGCTTTGAAGGACCCAGATGTTCAAAATGAATCCCGACGGCGTGCCTTACATTTATGTCGTATAATTTCACGCAAAACCTCATCCTTTCTTTTTACATTACCTTGAGCGTTTGTTTGGAGTTGTTATAAATTGATGGAAGGCAGCGGACATTATTAGTATGAAAAAAAAAGACACTTGTTCCATAAAATAATCGGACCCTTGTTGCATGATTGTCGTGCACGTAATCAATCGATGAAAGCTCTGTGCTAAACTCTTACGTGCGTATATATGCGTATTCGCGTGAGCAGTGCTACTGAACTCATTGCACAGGAATATGGGCTGGTACACAAGGGAAGAAGGAATAAACACTTACGTAGTTCAGTCGTGCTACTGCAGTGCGAGTACACAAAGCACAAGCTAAACACGTACAGGGATAACAACAAAAAACGTGATATAGTGCCTAAGCGCAGACTGTCATCCAGGGCGAGCATCCCTTTCATCGGCAGATTGCGCTTCTCTCACTAGTAATAGTAACGTTGGATGATCTTCGTGCATCGATTCAACAATGAAGAGCGTATATATTGCCAGTAAGCTGCAATCGACGCGTTTTATTCGCCGACAATCGGCTCAAACCGCTCACAACGAAGCGCCGCTGCGAGCATTTGTATACGCTCCCCTCACCGCCTCTCCACACTAACGCAGCGACGGTGCTGCCACCTATAGGTCGATCTCGCGGCCAATACAAGCTTGCGCGCCGTCTCACCTCATACTCCTCCCCCCCCCCCCCGCCCTCTGCACCCTTTTGCAATACTGCCCTCCCCTGTCTAGACACATGGGCGCCTTTGCGCGAAACTGTCGGCGGAGGTCTGTAGGTCAGCGCAGCACACAGTCGTACACGATGAACTGTGTACCCTCCCCCTCCGTACACAGAGAGCGAGAATAAACTTTTGAAAGCATTGGTTCGGGAAGCCAGCCGAAGCAGGAGAGCGCACGTAACCACGGCCGCGCCTCTCCGTGTCCGGATGCGACTATTCGCGCCGCAGAAAACCCACGTTCGCTCTGTTCTAGGCTGGGGAGGAGGCCCGGGTGGCGCCGCCGCCTGTTGGCGTCTAGAGAAGCACTACCATAACGAACTATTGCTCCTGCGCCCAGCGGCTCACGCACGCAGTAAGCCCGCGAACATGGCACATTGGAAACAATTTTTTTTAAATTACCCGCGAAGAAAACAAACAAGCTGCACGCTGCAAGCTTTGCTCCGAAACTATACATGCTGTAGTCGCAGTTTCATCTAATTTGATTCGGCACCTAAAAACAAAGCACGAACGTGAGCGCACGCAACGAGAGAAAGGGCTCGCAAGCCAGCCGAAGATAACGTCCGCCTTCACCGCTGAGTGCAGCTCTGCGCCTCTTCATCGAAAGGCTGCTTTTGACGGCGTCATAATCAACATTATTTGCACTGACATGGAGCCCTTTCGTGTTGTCGAGAGAGACGGGTTCCTAGAATTCGTAACGGTTAGCTTGACAATATTATAGGTCGCCTTTCATCAAACTAACTGCTTTGTATTCTTTCAAATCCAGGTCGCCGTCCCAGGCTTTAGGTTGCCATCGCGGGATGACCTGAGAGAGAAGTTCCTGCCCGGGAAAGTATCAACGCTCAAGACCAAAATATCATCGTCTTTGGCGGGGGCGGAGTAGGTCTGTATACACTAGACGTGTGGAGTTTGTGGTATACGGAGGGCTTCCTGGCTGTCGAAGCAACATTCGTGGACAGCGACTTCGCGGATCACACACACCTCCTCAGTTTCACTCGCCTGACGGGGAACCACATAGGTGCTCGGATCCGCTGCGAGTATGACGCAACGTTGCTGCAGTGGAACATCGCTGACAAGGTCAAATATGTATTTTCGTGTAATTTCGCCATCGTTAACTGTTTTTATTTCATTTTCCAGGTCCTTCGCGTGGTGACAGACAACGCTTCATCAATGGTAAATGCAAATGCCTTTATCATTACCGCTTGTTACCACTTTTTCGAGTCATCCAGGCCTGACAGACCCAGCGCGCGTGCAAGAAGATTAAACTGTCTAAATATGAACTGAGGCTGGCGACAGACTTTATTGATCTTCTCTCCCCTGTAGAGGAAGCCACGGAGTTGCTGCAGAAAAGGCACGAGACAGCCGGGCTTTTGCTTCCCGCGTTGCGAAATATCGAACTTTCCTTTGCATAACCCTTAAGCAAAGCACACTTCTTTGCAAAGCGGCGGTTAAAGGCCCAGAACGTAGCCTGGAGAAGCGGTTTGCAAGCACGTGAACTGACTCTGCTTTTTTGTTAGGTGCCCGCCTAGACCCACGGTTTAAATCTTGTTGGTGTTAAGCTGCAACAGCCGAGCAGATGCCTCCTGCTGTGCGGGGGAGGGGGCCTCTTTTGTTAGGGCAGGACAGCGCCAGCACTGTCGCGAATGCAGATTCTGAAGCAGGGCCAAGCAGACTGATGTTTAAAAACATCAGGCAGATTGATAATTCCCACCAAGACAATATGCCTGGATCTATTGCAGCGGAAATTTCCCTTTACCTTTCAGAGGAAATTTGCGCAGACACGGTTAAGCCCCTGACCTATTTGAAAGCGAACGAAAGCCGCTTTTCCCTGCTTTCCCGCCTCGCAAGGGCAGTTTTCACTGTGAATGCGACGTCAGCTGACGTGGAGCGCGTGTTTTCTACGGCAACCCTAATAATGACGGCGAAGCGAAATCGGCTGTCAAACACCTCTTTCGAGCAGCTCATGTTTGTGAAGCGCAACACATAGGTAGACGGCAATTGCTTTATCTCACTTTTCTTTCCTTTTTTTTTTAAGAACCAACCGTTGAAACAGCCGTCATTCAGACTTGGGGTTTTAAGAACTAAACGGCGAAGCGCCCCTTTAGCTCATAACCTTTCGTAGCAAAATTTTGACGCATAAAACCAAAATAAAGCTTCTTTTTGCGCCTTGCACTACTTGCGACCTTTATTGCAGCATTTAAAAATCACGAGGACACCCAAGCACTTTTATGACGTAGTGATTGCCAAAGAACTAGTGACCGATTGACGGACGTGTTGTTCTTGCAGAAAGATTTCTGTCAACCGATAAAAATAAAATGAAGGTGGGTGGCCTCTTCTAAGTTCAAAAAAATTCGGCAGATCCCACTTACCGTGGGAGTCGATGTTATGCGAAGCATGCGGAGGGTGGGTGACTGCGGCGTAACTTTTTTTACTTAGCGACACGTTACAAAATGAGGCTAAAGATTTGTATAAATTTTATACGCGCACACACACACACGCACACACACACACACACACACACACATATATATATATATATATATATATATATATATATATATATATATATACATATTGAACAGCCGCATATTATGTGTTATATAACCAGTTGTTTACGGTTGGGTAACGCTGCTAATGGCAACGTATTTCGTCTTTTCTTCTGGTATTACCAACACCAGAAGCGGTAAGCTGATATGTAGTGCTTATACGTGTCCCGAGAACGCACGCACGTTTCACGAACCCGTGTGCATGTGTGCAAGAAGTTCTTGACAGTTCTTGAAAAGGGCATCATCACCATGATCAGTGAGCACCAGCAGCTGGTCATGACTTGTTATAGAATCCGGTCGGGATCGTGGTGACGAGGGGTCCATGTGTAGTGAAGTGTGTGGTATAGTAGAGCTCTTGGAATTCGTGGATGCCTCGGTCATTTCGTCGACAAATTGTCTGTCGACAGAGCCGGCGACATGTCGGAACCTGAAGCCACCCTTGGCGTTGATGAGATATAGGCCGTCGAGGCTGCTAGGCCTGGATAGTGCTACGTAGACCAACATCAGTGGATAGTGTTTGTCGTATTCGTAGACTACCTGGGCGTATGTGGCCTACGTAGCCTAGTCTACAAAGCGGCTGTCAATCAATCTGGCATCATCCCTGGTCAGCATGAGGCCATCGCCCAGCCTCGTAACAAATGAAGAGGACACTGCGTCGTTCTGGTGGACGAAGTGCACCTTACGATGCGGTGATGTGGATTTCACATGTAACCTTCGTTAATGTATTCATCCGGGGTCGAGCAATGCTTCAATATAGCTTGCTGAATCATAGAAATAAAAACATAATGTTTATTAGACTGCTATAAAAGCGGAACCAACGCTGGAACTACAGACGTTAATCTGATATGACGCCTGTATCGTAGGAGTACACATCGTAGGAGTATCATCTAGCGTTTATTGCTTTCTTGCAAAATTATATAGCCAGCAGCGCCACAACCACAATTGGCGTTGCACTGATATTACGCCTGTGTAGGCTGCTTTTCCAAACCAGTTTACAGACCTGGCGTGGCTCAGTGGTAGAATACCTGATTGCCACGCAGAATGCTTGGGTTCGATTCCTGCTGGGATCCTAATTTTCATTCTTTCCATTCGTTGAGTGAATGCTGCCGATGTTGGTCTTCCTTAACGCTCTGACATTTAAGTTAACAATGTCTGTTCTCGCCGTTGCTTGGTAGATATAAACTGTCAATCACCTGTGGCGCATACCCGTACACCGCAGCCCGTGGTGAACGGGTATGTGCCACACGTGTCTAGTGGAAAGTGTTTGACGACGTACGCGACAAGATTTTATTGTTATTGATATCATGACCCGGCAATCCTATTCGTCAAATCTTCTTACCTTCCTTTGCAAATTTTGGTCTACACCAAGTTAAGGAGGCCATGATGAGAGCACCCAGACGTAGGCGGCTAGATAGATAGATAGATAGATAGATACGTAGATAGAAACGCTCAAAGTGCCAGAGGTTCGCTAAGAAATGCTTCGCATTTAAAAGCTGCGAGTGACCGCTACTGCTCTAGCGCGAAAGATCAGGCGTTCCTGAGTCTCGAGCTGAGAGCTGGTCAGCCCGCACTCCTACTGCTCCGGCGGCGGGGGGGGGGGGGGGGGGGGATCATTTCATTATTATCGTTATCCTTTTTCCTTGCATCTTTCCTTTGCTCGGTTGCTACGACTCCGCACATACCCGTGTCCGCATCGCCAAGCAATGAGGGCATTGGGAAGGAACGTATTTTGCTACACCCTTAATTGCTACCACCCACTGTAATATCATGCTCAATTTAGTCATGTAGGCCAGAGTACATGTTTTTTCGAAGTCGAAGGCCACAACGAATTCTCTAGGTCCACCTTTCGTTAGCCAGAGCCAAGGGTAGGCGTGATGTAGAAGTGTGAACGATCTCACAATTTGTAAAAGGGGAACCGAGGCATAAGTTAGTGTACAAACAATTGCATTATCTCAGCAGATACTGAAGAGAGGAACAAATTATCCCTGCGCTTTGGTTCCCATTGATACCCCTACACGAAAGTGGCGAATACTCTATGCACAGCCTGATCTTTATCTCACAAGTAGTTTAGTACCTGACACACGTAAGTAACCTTTGCGACAGGGAAGACATTGCATACCTGCGCACAGGCGAACACAGAAAGTTCTCACCCCATCCATCCTTGCCAGGCGTGCTTGACAAGCGTGAGTGCTGACGCTCAGTGCGGCCCCGTGTTCCGTATTCGATGCAAAGCCACAAGGTGCCCGAGCGGTGCACTCTTCTAATACAGGCAAATCTAGAGGGTTTTTTTCCCCATTAACCAAATCTTAGTTTTCTCCATATTCACGACCACTCCAGACGCGTGGCAAAACTGCTTAGTCTTCCTGAACACTACTTTTGTCAGCAAAAAAAAAAATACGCTATGTCGTCATTTTAGGATTAACACATTTAAGCTTTAACAATATTAAAAGATCACCATTTTTTCAAACACGCTGACCATGCAAATACTATAGGTTGCGGGAGAACTGCCCCTAGGAGAATTAGTAGGGTGGTTGTACTGCATGAGATATGTCACCAAGCTACGATCCCTCGCCCTTGGCAACGTGTTTTGCGTACTTTGCAGTTCCTAATGCATGTGATGACATCAGCTTTATGAGGCGTTCATTCTTAACTCGATAAAAGTATCAAGATGCCTTTCCTACATTCAGGAATTGCACGAATGGAATTGAACTGCTCCGCCATTCCCGGAGTGGGAATGGGCCGTTTTTAATTCCCAGGAATTGAAAGGAATTGAATTGAGGCAAGTTCTAATTCCCCGGAATGGAATTGGAATGGCATGGAGGCGCCCATTCCGCAACACTGGTGGCTACGCCACCTCTAGGTCCCGCAGCAATGGCACCAATGAAGTCACATTGTCTAGAAACTGGGCTTCGTTGGGCGGAGAGACATCGCCTAATCTTCTGGACCCTATAAAGCATTCGCAGCACCGTTTCATCGTCATTGTGAGTGGCAGCAGCCCTGCAGTCATGTTACCTAATTTCGTATGGCTTGTTTTACAGATCCTGGCGTTGACCTTCACTTTTCATGCCTCAAGTGGACAAAGAGGGTGTCGTTCATCAGCTTTTCGGCTTTGCGTGTGAGGAGTGAAGGGTTGCGAGGGTTGTGCTGCATGGGCTTCGAGGCTAGGTGTGGCGGCGAGGGAGAACTACATGGCGTGAGGACGACGGGCGGTTGTGCGTGTGTGGCGGTGTCGTGAAGCGCGGCAGGTGGTAGCGAACGTAGGACTGCGGTGCGGACTTCCAAATCTTGACCGACATACATGTTGCGGACACTACGTTTATAGTTTTCGCAAATAAACGAGTCGTAGCCCTAGACCCTTGACAAATTGGGGGATCGTCCTGAAGTCAGAATGAACGGTGCTGCAGACAATGGCGAGTTTCGGTTGCCGCGTCTAGTCGTGGCTCTTAACGTCATGCAGGACCTGCTGTCGCAGAACGGCGGCTCCGCACGGGAGTGACTCGCGGCGGAAATTCGCGCTTTGCTGCTATCCGCCTCGTGCGCTGCCGCTTTGAGTTGTACTGGTGGCGCCACCAACGGCGAACGGTGGCGAAAGGTGGATACGCGCGGCTCATAGAAGCCGTGGGCAAAGCGCCCGCTACTCGCCGTTTTTCTATTCATTTTTCATTCTGGTTTGATATTTGTACTGCCGACGCTGCTCCACTAGACAACCATGCCGTTTGTTACGTCGATTGTTCTATATTATTTGTTTTAAAATGACAAGCCCGTTTTTTTTCATGCGTGCGTGCGATGCACTGCGTACGTTTCTTACGTGCATGTGTCCAAGTTGTTTGCGTGATCTGTTAACATAGATGAAATAAAAACTGTTGCAGTACAAAACAGCATTCTTATTTTATTGAACACCCCAAACAGTACAACAACAATGACTATTACGGCTCTATGCCTGCTTAAGAAACGCACAAAAGACACGCGTTTTTATCTTCGCCCAACACTCGTAGCACTCAACTAGGCCAAGAAAACCAAAATCTAACTTGCTGAACGTTTTAACAGCCGTCACACAGCTGCATAATAATGCGTGAACGTACTTTAGCAAATGACCAACAAACATTCACACAGCGGTTTTTTTTTGTTCACAGACCGTGTTAACATATGAGAAAGTTCTAACTGCATTGCAATCACATATTTCGGAATATCTAATCACTTTCACCATTGAAGCCACAATCCTCTAACACATGCGCTTTAAATTGAGCATGGCATTACTCAGACTTATATAGGAAATGCGCACGCGTGCCATTACTCAGATTTATGAAGGAAATGCGCACGCGTGTAATGTATCTCGTATGCTAGATTCTCCTTTGGTACATGGAACTCAACATAAAATGAGATTCTAGAAGTAATGTTCGTGGAGTAGCGAGCATATAGAAAGGGCAACAACTTAGAGCTTGACTTACCTTTGCAAGAACAGTATTCCAATTGCAATTCAATATTAACCGACGCAACAACGATAACACACTTGTTGCACACAGGCGTACCAGGTTGACGCGCGAGGCCAACCGTGGTACTTTAAGTGTAGCACAATCGTGCGCGTACAGTACGCTAGAATATTCTGGCACAATGTCGTCAAGCTTGCAGTCACTTCAGCGGTTCCCACGATGTAGCACCAGTTGACGTCCTCGCGTCATCAAACAGCTACGACGCTGAGAACTACACACACAGCTGACTTGGAAAAACGCGGTGTTGCAGGAAGCCATCTTGTCCAGCAACCAACGGACAAAAGTACACAACTGAGGCGTCTGAAACATTGCCGTTCATGAGATGGCAGCCGAAAGAAATCAGGGTTCATCGTCCGACGTGCGGCCACCACCTTACACAATATTAACGTTGCAACGTCCATGGAACACGCGACGAAAGCGACGAGCCCAGCCGGCCTTGTTGTTGCGAGTACACAACGCACAGCGCGCGCTCTCACGGCCACCGAAAGAAATAAAAGAAAGTGGAGAGAGGAGTTAGCCTGGAGCATGGGCAGTCGGTGGAAGAAAGAGGAGGTGATGCATCGTCGGTGTGGCCTATTGTCGAGAGATTGCGCTAGTTTGTTTTTGCGCAACGGTATTGCAAACTTCATTCAAAATTCATGGGATCCTATGGGGGGTTGGGAGAGGGTGCAACCGCCTGAGCCGAGCGGTGGCGCCACCATACCGATGCACGAGGCGGATAGACACCGGTGGACACCAGCTCGTCAGCCTAACCGGTTAGGCCTACTTTCATTCGGCACAGCGACGGCGCCACCAGTGCAACCCACCTTCGAGACCGAGCAGCGGTACTCGGAGGTCCCCAAGTCTTCGGGGTGTGAAGAACGCCAGACGCCGGATATAATAATAATAATATCTGGGTTTAACGTCCCAAAACCACGATATGATTATGAGGGACGCCGTAGTGGAGGGCTCCGGAAATTTCGACCATCTGGGGTTCTTTAACGTGCAGCTAAATCTAAGCACACGGGCCTCAAACATTTCGCCTCCATCGAAAATGCAGCCGCCGCGGCCGGGATTCGATCCCGCGACCTTCGGGTCAGCAGTCAAGCGCCATAACCACTAGACCACCGTGGCGGGGCAGACGCCGGATATGTTCTTGCAGTGATTGGAAGAATTTTGTGCGATCTCGGGCGTTGCAGATGAGCAGCACCTGCGCCAGGTGATCCCAGCGGCATTTGAAAGCAGCGCAAAACTGTGGTTGCATTTCGTGGGCCCATTTCACGCTTGGGTGGTATTTCTGTAAAAGTTTCAAGTGTAGTTTAACTCCTTTCATTACAAACAACGCTTGAAAGCGGAGCTGCAGCAGCGCACATAGGAAAACCTGCGTTATTTCATTGACGTGATCGCTGAATACTACGACATAATCGGCGAGCCCGTGTCTGACGACTAAAATGTCCGCACAGACAGGCGGCTGCTGCATCCGTACTTCCCAGACCTCGCGGAAAACATGCACTTCAAGAATCTGCGCGATATGCCGAAGGCGGCAGGGACATTGGTGGAAAAGTCATGAAGCCATACTTAATGTAACTGCGCAAAAAACGGACGGAAACACGAAGGGCGAGAAAAGGACAAACAAGCGCAGGCATGCAGCCGCCTCAACTACGAGCCCCCTCATCCGACAGGTAACCAAGTCACCCAAGATAAGCCTTTGGGGATCATCTTGCAGCTGCTTAAGCATGCGTACAAAGCCTGCGCATCATCGGCATTTGCTTCCATCAGCCTAGCAAACTGTTCATTTCAGAAGCATGCCTGCACCGAGTGCCAGCTGGCCGGGAGCAGTTCGTAATACGGCTTGCGTAGGCAATGTCCCTAACCCGGCCACATTGCCTCCCAGCTATCTATGAAGGAATCCATCAAGTATGTGGAGATAGGTTTGCGAGACGCTTACCCTGCGAGGCGACCGGCAAGGGACGCGACGTTCTCCACTGCCGCAGCGAACGAAGACCGGGTTCGTCGACTCTCCGGCGCGGCGCAGAAAAGACACTCGAGGCAGGATGTCAACAAACAACACGGGTATATTAACCCGTGTTGTTCACACGGGTTAATATACCCGTGTATATTACAAGAAGGCATCTGACTCGGTGGAGACATCAGCAGACCTGCAGGCACTGCGGAATCAGGACATCGACGAAGCATATGTAAACATAATGGAAGAAATCTACAGCGGATCCACAGCCACTATAGTCCTCCATAAAGAAAGCGACAGAATCCCAATAAAGAAGGGCGTACGGCAGGGAGACACGATCTCTCCAATGCTATTCACCGCGTGTTTACAGGAGGTTTTCAGGGCCCTAGATTCGTAAGAAGTAGGGATAAGAGTTAATGGAGAGTATCTCAGCAACCTGCGATGCGCTGATGACATTGCATTGATGAGTAACGCGGGAAACGAATTACAGCTCATGATTACTGAACGAGATACGGAAAGTAGAAGAGTAGGTCTGAAAATTAATATTCAGAACACTATAGTAATGTGGAACAATCTTGGCATAGAACAGCGCTTTGCGATAGGTGGCGAGAAACTGGAAGTTGTAAAGGAGTACGTCTACTTAGGACAGGTAGTAACCGTGGAGCCGAACAATGAGAGTGAAACAACTAGAAGAATAAGGATGGGACGGGGCTCATTTGACAAGCATTATCAAATCATGAATGGTAATCTACCACTATCCCTCAAGAGGAAGGTATATAACAGCTGCATCTTACCGGTACTTACCTACGGAGCAGAAACCTGGAGACTTACAAAGAGGGTTCAACTTAAATTGAGGACGACGCAGCGAGCGATGGAAAGGAAAATGATAGGTGTAACCTTAAGAGACAGGAAGAGAGCAGAGTGGATCAGGGAACAAACGGGGGTTAAGGGCATCATAGTTGAAATCAAGAAGAAGAAATGGATATGGGCCGGGCACGTAGCACGTCGGCAGGATAACCGGTGGTCATTAGGGGTAACTGACTGGATTCCAAGAGATGGCAAACGAGTGAGGGGGAGACAGAAAATTAGGTGGGTAGATGAGATTAAGAAGATTGTAGGTATAACGTGGCAGCCGAAAGCACAGGACCGGGTTGATTGGCAGAACATGGGAGAGGCCTTTGCCCTGCAGTGGGCGTAGACAGGCTGATGATGATGATGATGATGATGATGATGATGATGATGATATTACCCAAGACGCAGAGCAGTACGACAGTCACGGGCTTGCAGGCCGTAAAGGGAACTCCGCAGGACCGATCGAGTACGCTTGCCAGCGGCGCTACGACTATCACACAAAGGGCAGCAGTCGAGCACACGAACGAGAAGCCGCCTGCTAGAGCAGCGTGTCAACCTCTAGTGCTAGCCTAGGAGCATCTGACGCAGGCGAGCCCGCGCCAGACAGAACCGAGCTCATGGGGGAAGGGGGTTGTCACTGGCGGCCAATGAGGACAGGCGTTGCGCAGTGACGTAAGCTAGCGCGGTGGCTTGTCAATACATGACGGGACGTGTGCCCGCGCGCCGGGAAGCCGACACCTGGCTCGCACCAGACAAAAGGCCTGGCGCAGCCGCCGTGGTCGCCATACTGCCGATTGACGGCGGCTCCCTGCGCTCGAGCTGCGCGGGACCAACACACGCGCTAGATGGGGAACGAGGCGCCATAGGGGAGGGCGCACTCGATTGCCACAAGTAGCGCGCCGGAGCAACCCCGAGGGAACTTGCAACAACTGTGCCATCGTTGAGGAGGTGCAGGCCACATTGCTGCGCATTCTGCAAGAAAACAATCAAGAGGGCCACCCCGCTGCTTTCAATGCAGCGCGACAGGGCAAACCGAAGCCACCTGCCCGAGGAATGCTCGAGTGTAGGTGCTATTCCACCTCGCAACTATGCCGCAACGCTGCTAGTGGCAGCTACGGCTGGAAATAGCGGTCGGCAATCGGGTGTTCTTTGCACTCCTTGACAAGCTAGAGTGTTTTTGGTCACGCTGCTACGGCAGCAGGGGAGTCCACCGGTGTCATTCTCCGAGAAGAAACGCATTCGCTTCGTCTGGCGGTAGGGTGAACTGGCATGGCTCGGTCAATACGATGCAGGATTCGTTGGGCAGGAGCCACCAGTGAGCAACGCTTTTAACACATGCCGGGACTATGTGGGAATGTGGTTCTTGGAAGAGACTTTCTCGTGGCAGGCATGTGCATCCACATGAGAAGGGGTGGATTGACTGCTGGCACAGACCCATTGGCTCTCATCAAGTTTGTGCATCCTCCGACGACTAGCCCCACTCACTCGGCACCGACCTACGACGTGCATGGTCTGGATACCCTGCTTCAAGAGCCAGTGCCGCGGCACATTGAGAGTACAGCGAACAGACGACTTAAGGACTTGTACAGGTGTGTTGACTGTGCTGGATGATTACAAGGGTATCGTCAGTGCAAAGCCGTGACTCACCACTCTCGTGGAGCACAAGATAGCGACAGAAGGCAACACACGAACATGTTGCAAGCTACGACCAGTGAATGCCAAGAAAGGGAGGTCATGGACCAGTGCCTCTAACAACTGCTCAACGATGAGCTCTTAGAGCCCAGCACAAATCCTTGGGCAAGTTCACTCATCTTGGTCCCTAAAAACTGGAGGATATCGTCTTGCAATTGACTATAGAGGTCTGAATGCCAACCCTGGGATACCAGTAACCCTATGCCAAGAACAGACTGGGTACTCGCCCAGTTAGGAAAAGCGCAATGGTTTACCAACCTCGATTTCTTACCAGGCTTCTTCATATTCCGGTGGCAGTGGAGGACATCCCCAATACTGTTTTTTATGCCATCAAGGTATCCTCCAGTTTAAACGGATACCATTTGGTCTAGCTGGGGGGCCCCAGCTAGTGGCGTAGCCAGGAGGTGGCACAGCCGGCCCTAACCCCCCCCCCCGAAATTTTTTTAACACGAAAGTGTTTTATGCCGGGATCCACCACGACTTCAGTGACGTATTTCCGTCACGGAAATGACATCGAAAATATTTACACGATCAGATGGCAAAGAAAAAAAGTTTCGTCAACGGGCATCGAACCCACGATCGTTCGGTCCTCAATATCAGATGCCGGGCACGCTATCCACTGCGCCATGGCCACAGACTCTACAGGCTTTACAAACGCGCCTTTTATATCTACCACTCTCCCGGTCGGCGGGGTGGTGTTGCCCTCTCGGATCGGTAAAGTAAAGTAAGTCTTCATTACTGTGGCCTCCGTAATTAGCACCTGCAACGCGTTACACGTCTGTCCCATTCGGCGCGTTTTCAATAGAGGTTCAATTTTGTCAATGCCTTAACACAACGCGAGGTGGCGACTTACCCCAAGCGTCGTAAAAGCATCGGCCTCGCTCATAGCATTACGGTATCCAAACCAAAAATAGCTCTGCGACGCGCGCCTGCCTCATCTGGCTGTAACACCGCGTTCCCCGCTCACGCGCTCGCACTGAGATAAATCGCGGCTCTGCTACCGGGGCGGCACGGCGCGCTTTGCGTTTTCCTGTAGTCCGGACGTGGGTGTTCAATCACATCTTAAGATGCCGCGAGATGGCGACCAAGCTCTGCGTCCAATATGCGACGCTCTTCCGGCTATCACACCTCGTTCTCTGATTACGCTTTCACCGTTAACTACTACCGCTGCCACAAGGGTTTGTTTCATCATTTAACGTGGACGTTAGTCGTCGGGATGGAGATGTACCACCAATCATCATTGTGGGTGAATCCACGTTAAACGGTGCTATAGCTGCCAGGCATCAATATACATTCTGTAAACATACAGTTACTTCTGTAAGGGCGCGCTTTCCTTTCGTGTTTTTCCGATTCCTATGATGGAGGGATCAACTATCTTTTTTGCCATCGCATGCAGACACAAAATGTCACTCGATCACATCTGCCTGCCCGGCCCTCACTTCAGATCAAAGAGGTGGACCTCCGAAAAAAATTTCTGCCTACGCCCCTGGCCCCAGCCACCTTCCAAGTGCTAATGGACAAGATCCTGAAAGGTTATTAAGCGTAAGTACTGTATGGCCTTCCTTGATGATGTACACATGTGCTCAAAGACCTTAGAGGAACACATTGAACATTTGCCAGAAGTGCTGGAGCGCATGAAAATGGCTGGCCTCGCAATACATCCAGATAAGGTTCAACTTTGCAAACGCACCTGAAGTTCCTGCCAGGTGAATGCTGCCCGGATACATAAAAAAGTGCAGGAAAGTTTTCCCCATCCACAAAACACTATGGACTTGCAAGCTTTCCTTAGCCTGACAGGGTACTACCGCATTTTTCTGCGGAATTTCTCAGTCACAGCGAAGCTTTTAACGTCACTTCTTCGGAAAGGTATGCGATGGAACTTAGGGCTCACAGCATGAAGCTGCTTTCATTACTCTTAAGCAGCACGTTTTGGTGGGAGCAGTACTGAGCATGCCCGACCTCAACGAGCCCCTCATCGTCGAGAGCGATGCTAGCGGTGTCGGCATTACAGCCGTCCTGCTTAAAGAGGTTAGTGGTGTTCTACTCCAGTATCTTTCATCAGCCGGAGCATGAGCTGCGCCATAAAAGAACTACACTGTGCAAGAGTGAGAGTGCTTGACTGTCAACGTATTGGTATAGCGCAGCTCAGTTTGAGCATAAAGAAAAGGCTTCAGTGAAGAAGGAAACACAGGCAACAGGATGAGCGCTAAACTTCCAACTTTTTGTTTATTGCATGACCCTACAGCACATTATATGGCTCACCTCACAGCACACGTGACGCCGCTACCTGACCAAAAACCAAACATGTGGCGCAGCACACGTGACCAGAAAACGCAGTTTACACAAATATCAGATTAACTACACCTCACTGCACACGCTCAAGAAAATCGATCTCTTTTTCAGATAAGGCTATAGATGGCGTACTCACACACAGCTTCACACATTTCGCAATAGAATTCGCCTCGATGATCTCACGTGTCAACTGATTACGACTGCGGCCCAAAACGACACAACGGTCAAACAATGGAGTGCATGCACACGTCTTACAATGCATAGCCAGGAAACTGCCTGAGGAAACCTTGTTTTTTACATTGCAACAATGTTCGCGTAGGCGGTCATTGATACACCTACCCGTCTGTCCTATGTAAACCGCATCGCACGACAGAGGGAACATATACACGACAGCTAGGGAACATTCCACAAACCTAGTCACATGCCTCTTTCCACAGGCGGGTTGCGACTCCTTCCTAGGATTCGTCAGCTTGCATAGTCGATTTAGTTTCACTGGGGCAGAGAACACTACGCGGACGTTTTCTCTCAGGGCTATCTTCTTCAAATGGTGTGAAACGTTATGCACATAGGGTATGACACTGGTTTTTCCAGCATCTGGCACACCATTGTTCTGCAGACGTCCCCGCTTACGTGAACCTTGCAACAAGCCCTCAGCCACTGACACCTGCACCAACACTGGATAGCCCGCCAAGGCTAATCGCTTGCTTTGTCCTGCAAAACTAGCGGCCATAGTGTGATGACATGACTTCATCAAGGCATTCCTAAAGCATGCTCTGGCAACCCCTCGTTTTATTAGTTTTGAATGCGCTGAATTGTACTGCAGGAGAGGCTTTTCTGAGCGCGGTTCATAGCACCAGCAAGTATGTTCTACTGCACAAAACAGACGAAGGTCTAGAAACCGGATAGTACCTTCTTGCGGTATTTCATACGTTACGTCAAGGGGAATAAGACAATCCTTAATGGTTGGCAGAATTTCTGCAACCTGACGTTCAACATCACTTGAGGCACACTCAATAAAAAACAAGAAATCGTCAACATAACGAAAAGCTTTTCGCACTTTCGTCTTAGTGAGCTTATCGGACAGAATGAAATCGCGTCGGGATAAAAAAGGTCGCTGAGTATGGGTGCAATGCACGATCCTATACACACCCCCTTCTTCTGTAGATAAACGGCATCATCCCATTTAATAAATGTTGACACGAGATAAAAGTTTAAAAGCTCTAAAAAATGGCTACCAGATATCAAGGCTTCATTTTGGAACTTGATGGCCCCATATTCGTCAATAGATTGTTCCACAACTTCTAGCAGGTCTTTGTGAGGAATGGAGTAAAAAAGATCCTTGATGTCAATGGAAAAAGCTTGGTAACCTTTGTCAGCATTAGTTTCTAAAAATTTGATTATTTCACCCGAGTTCCTTATCAAGAAGGGGTCGTTAACTGACAAACACCTAAGCTTGGCTTGTAAAAACATTGCTACTGGCTTCTGCCAGGAGTCATATTCTGACACAATCACCCTCAGGGGAACGTCCACCTTATGGGTTTTTGCGCTGAATTGAACCAACAGGTGGTCCCTTTTGCTGCTTGCTAAGGACTTCTGTAATTTCTCAAGGTTGAACTTCTTGCAAAGCTTAACAGCTGAGGACTTTACCTTGCTCAGTGACACATCGTCCCGCCGGTTGAAGACCTTTTTTTATCCCGACGCGATTTCATTCTGTCCGATAAGCTCACTAAGACGAAAAGTGCGAAAAGCTTTTCGTTATGTTGACGATTTCTTGTTTTTTATTGAGTGTGCCTCAAGTGATGTTGAACGTCAGGTTGCAGAAATTCTGCCAACCATTAAGGATTGTCTTATTCCCCTTGACGTAACGTATGAAATACCGCAAGAAGGTAATATCCGGTTTCTAGACCTTCGTCTGTTTTGTGCAGTAGAACATACTTGCTGGTGCTATGAACCGCGCTCAGAAAAGCCTCTCCTGCAGTACAATTCAGCGCATTCAAAACTAATAAAACGAGGGGTTGCCAGAGCATGCTTTAGGAATGCCTTGATGAAGTCATGTCATCACACTATGGCCGCTAGTTTTGCAGGACAAAGCAAGCGATTAGCCTTGGCGGGCTATCCAGTGTTGGTGCACGTGTCAGTGGCTGAGGGCTTGTTGCAAGGTTCACGTAAGCGGGGACGTCTGCAGAACAATGGTGTGCCAGATGCTGGAAAAACCAGTGTCATACCCTATGTGCATAACGTTTCACACCATTTGAAGAAGATAGCCCTGAGAGAAAACGTCCGCGTAGTGTTCTCTGCCCCAGTGAAACTAAATCGACTATGCAAGCTGACGAATCCTAGGAAGGAGTCGCAACCCGCCTGTGGAAAGAGGCATGTGACTAGGTTTGTGGAATGTTCCCTAGCTGTCGTGTATATGTTCCCTCTGTCGTGCGATGCGGTTTACATAGGACAGACGGGTAGGTGTATCAATGACCGCCTACGCGAACATTGTTGCAATGTAAAAAACAAGGTTTCCTCAGGCAGTTTCCTGGCTATGCATTGTAAGACGTGTGCATGCACTCCATTGTTTGACCGTTGTGTCGTTTTGGGCCGCAGTCGTAATCAGTTGACACGTGAGATCATCGAGGCGAATTCTATTGCGAAATGTGTGAAGCTGTGTGTGAGTACGCCATCTATAGCCTTATCTGAAAAAGAGATCGATTTTCTTGAGCGTGTGCAGTGAGGTGTAGTTAATCTGATATTTGTGTAAACTGCGTTTTCTGGTCACGTGTGCTGCGCCACATGTTTGGTTTTTGGTCAGGTAGCGGCGTCACGTGTGCTGTGAGGTGAGCCATATAATGTGCTGTAGGGTCATGCAATAAACAAAAAGTTGGAAGTTTAGCGCTCATCCTGTTGCCTGTGTTTCCTTCTTCACTGAAGCCTTTTCTTTATGCTCAAACTGAGCTGCGCTATACCAATACGTTGTCATAATGCACCAACTTGCCCATTCTGCAGTACTTGTTGCTTGACTGTGTTGTGGGCACTCGACAAATTGCGCCTTTATTTGGAATTCACTGAGTTGGAAGTCTATTCCGATCAATCTCTTGGAAGTCAATTCCGAGCAACCATCGAGTAGAGTAAGAAGGTGATTTAATCGGCTTCAGGGTTTTAAGTGCGATCTTCAACATCGAAGGGGCAAAGCTACCATCCCAGCAGACGCACTGAGTCGCTTTCCTGGGCCATCAAACTACCGCATATTGCCATCAGTGGCTGAGGAGCTGTTCCCATGACGGTGTCAGAGCCCTACTGTGTCGTTGATTTTGAAGAGGAAGTAGCTGTGCGGCAATCGTCTAGATCAACTTTTGCTAATCTGCAGTCAATGGCAGCAGAGCAAAGGAAGGAGCCACTGCTGACTGGTATCATCGGCTACATTGCCATGGATTGCCTGACTAAAGATGCAACCACGACCAAACTGCTCCAAGACCTCGCCGGCGAAAGCGACGTAGGCGCACACGGTGCCCTTTGGCATATTGGTAGCAATGGGAGGGCACTGTAGATCCTTCAGCAGCTGAAAGCAGGAGCCATGTGTTTGGGACATGACCATGCACTCGGTGGTCATACGGGCCATTTTAAAACCTTCAAATGAACTCCCGAACAATACTTTTAGCTTGGAATCCGGGCGGATGTTTCCTGCTATGTTCGTGCCTGCCAGCTCTGCCAGAGAGTGAAGCCACGACGTCAGAAGCCGAAGGGTCTTATCTACATTTGGTGGGCAACGGCACCCATGCAAGAACTAAGTTTAGACATCATTGGACGCCTTGTCACCACACCACGCCACCATAGGTTTATGCTAATTGTGCTCAATAAATTCACGAAATTCTTAGAGTTGTTCCAACTGCGCGCTCAGACCTCACAAGCCATAGTCGACGGACTCATTGAGGTTTTCTTCCGACATGGGCTTTCACACAGCATCTCCAGTCACAATGGCAAACCCTTTATTAGTAAGCTGTGGAAGCCAGTGGTGTGCCGCTCGGCCATCAGTGACCGTCATACAGTCTCATACAGGCCAGCGGGGCAAGTGGTGGAGTGGCACAATGCTGTGCTGAAGCAGGGCATCATGGCATACTGCGATACCCACCGTGATTGGGACCAGCTTCTTCCGGAGATTGCCTTTGCTATGCGTAACTCGAAAAGTGTGGTTACATGATACACATCAGCTTACATCTGCTTTAGAAGATAGCTGTGCAACCCATGGGCATTGTTGACCCCCCCTCCCCCTCCATGAAAGGCAGGGCCCACCACCCGTGAATATAGGGAGAATGTTTCCTAAACTCTTCAAGATGCTCTGGACTTCTCTCAAGATCACCAGAACAAAATGAAGGAAGGGCAGGAGACGGAGTACAACACAAGGCGCCAGCACAACGGGTTGCAACTTGCAATGGACCATTCGAGATTGCAGCCAAAGTGGCACCTAATACGTACAAGCTTAGGGATCCTCAAACTCATCGGCAATGTGGAAAAGCGAATGTCGGCCAGATCACACCCTACTATTCAGTTTGGTAATGTGCACATTTTAAGGCGGAGAATGCGAGGAGTCGGGGATTGCGAGGGTAGTGTTGCATGGGCTTGGGGGACGAGGCAAGGATTGGCGGGAAGGGAGAGCAAGATGGCGTAAGGACGACACACGGGCCATAGCCCGTGTGTCGTCCTTACGAGCCATAGCCTTAGACCATAGCTTTAGAGCAATAAACGAGCCTTAGCCTTAGACCTCTGACATGCAACTCCAAGCGGATGACGTCACATGGCCAAGAAACTGGGCGTCGTTGGGCGGAGGGACATCACCTGACCTTCTGAACGATACGCGTGCGCAGGGTTCCCAATTACGCGGGGGCAAAGTTTCGTCGCAGCCTCCTGCCCCTCGGTATGTCGAGTCCAAAGGACAACAAGCTCCATTGTGGGAAAAAAGAAAATGAAGCGATGCCGCGCTTCTGAAAATGGCCAGGCTGGCTTTCCCGAATTAAGTGTAGGGGGTAAACAGTCCTTAGAATTCAACATCAGGCGCCTTCGGTTGCCATTGCCGTCAAAATTCTGCGTGGCCGTAACTGAGTAAACGTATGTGGCAGACTTTTCTTATTTGAACAAGAACTTGATAAACGTACGGCGACGTGTGCGAGACTGGAAGGCCTCAAATCACTGTACGCCAAGTGGAGTGGTACAGACGGTTAAACAACACGGGAAGACAATTGTTGAATTAGTGGTTATGGCTAAGAGAAACAACGTTATTATGTAGGGAGTCCCGGAGAGCCCAAATGAAGCAAACGAAGCAAGTGAAAACGTAGTAGTGAAGTGTATCTTTTTCAATCGCCTCGGTGTAGACGTAACGTCAGTAGAAAGAATTCACAGGCTGGGGCAAAAGAAGAGGGATCGGGATAGACCGGTTATTTTGAAGCCCTATAAGCAGAAGCAAAAGTTTTTTTTTTCAGAAAGGCAGACAACTGAAAGGAACAGCATTTCTGGTGACTACTCGCCTGAAGCGCAGCTAAAACGAAAGGAAGTGTGGCGTGCTGCGCAATCGAATAAGAAGGCTGGCGCGAAGCTTTTAACGACATGCCTTATATCTGTGCCCACACATAGAATCTGAATGCACGTGCATTATACCCCGAAGCTGCAGCTTCGCTCTCTCTCGAAAACGAGTAAAATACACAAGAAATAAGGTTTTTAAATGTTAACGCCAGAAGCATTGTTAACAAGAATGAACTACTAGAAAGTATGTCCTTGCCGTGACCCCCATTTCTTAGGCATATCGGAAACTTGGTTGCACTAAGTTGCAGCAAATGGAGAATACTTCCTCGCTAAGTCAGTGTACTGAGTTTTACAGTGAGGAAGTATTCCCCATTTCTGCAACAATTCGCAAAGATAGCAGGTGTAGGGGCTTGGGTATTGCCCGAATGACAAGAAACATAGCTGATCCCACTGTCATAGGAATCGGTATAACACGAAGATGAAACGTGTCTGCACAGAAGTAGTTGATTGTTTATAGTGCATTGATATATGCAAGCTTGTGCAATGTCTATAGGTGTTTGGCAGATTTTGCACCACTTGTATGTACGCACCTACGTTGATGCACCCACATCAACTGCTCCTTTACAAGTGACCGGTTACTAATCGTGGTGTCGTGCCCCTACGACCTGTTCGATTTGTTAGCCCGTTGGAGCGACGCATTTCACCTCTTATTCTGTTCAGCGTGTATAAATGTTCATGTTCTCTGCATGCTGCTTATACTATCGGGAGACATTGAACTCAACTGTGGCCCTATTAACCCGGCCTCTAACTCCGGTCCAACTCTCCAAACTATTCATGACGCTATATCTCGTCTCGAGAAAGCGCAATCTTCCGTCCTAACACTGGACTCCGAAAACATTGAGCGGGCCTACACACTGGGCCGCTTCCATGCAAATGAAAACCGCCCCATTATTGTGAAATTGTCGCATTTCAAAGATCAGTCGGCTGTTATTTCTTGCAGCGGTAAGCTCAACAGTACTCCATCTGCTTTACGCGAAGATTATTCCGCACGTGTGTGCCTAGCCAGGCGCCCTCTTGTTCCTCATATTCATCAACAACTTGCCATCCGGAGTTACATCGTCCATCCGCCTTTTCGCTGACGACTGTGTTGTGTACCTTGGAATCATCAACACTACGTATGAAACATTTATGCAGCAAGAACTTAACATCACCGAGGCATGGTGCTCGCGCTGGTTCATGAAACCAAATGATTCCTAGTGCAAACGCGTGGTCATCTCGCCAAAAGTCCAACCTTGCTTTGTCAGTATTCCCTAAACTGCGCTGAAATATCTCAAGTGGATTCCTACCGCTACCTGGGTGCCCTCATAAACAGCACGTTGGCCTGTTCAGCCCACACTGCCAAACTGGCAGCAGACTCCTCCAGGTCCCTTGGATTTCTAAAAATGATGGCTGATCCCACCGTCATAGGAATCGGTATAGCACGAAAGTGAAACGTGTCGTCACAGAAGTAGTCTATTGTTTATAATGCATTGGTACATGAGAGCTTGTACAATATCTACTGTTGTGTGGCAAATATAGCACCGCTTGATGTGGACGCATCTCACTCACGTTGACGCCTAGTGGCACATCTCCGTACCGACGACTAACGCCCATGATCACGATTTAACCTTTGCGGTAGCTGAAGTTCTTAACATATACATGGACACTGCATATGGTAAATCCCGCGCAATGTTGCCATCAACAAGCACATAACAAACGCTCATACTCGACATGCACTCCTTCAAAGCGCCGGGAAATGCGAAGAGAAACGCTACACGCGTCGTGTCTTCCCTCTAGCCTGGCTGTTACTTCTCACAGGGCGAGCGGGGAACGCGGTGCGACAGCCAGGCGAGTGTCGGAGAGCTATTTTTTGATATCGATGGATGCTATGAGCGAGGCTTCGGCTCAAGCTGCCGCCTCACGGTTTCGTAAAGCATTGACGAAATTAAACTTGTATTGGAAACGCGCCGAATGGGACGGTCGTAGCAACAGCGCGTTTTTTTTCGAGCCTGGTGGCACAGATGTCACCGCCCCGTTATAAAGGGGACGCTCATAGCATCCATCCATCCACCAGTCCGAGGGCCCGGGAGAGGAAAGTGTGAAAGATAAAACGCGCGGTCATGTAGACTCCGTAATGTGTGTGGCGGTGGTTCAGTGGGCTAAACGCCCGCCAGCCAATGTCGCGGACAGAGAGGTCATGGGTTCGACTCCCGACCACGGAACTTTTTTCTTATAGTTCTTTTCTTCTTTGCCATCTGGTGGCTTTCATTTCGCTGACGTACTTCCGTGACGGAAATACGTCATGAAAGTCTTGGTGGACCCCGGCATAAAACACTTTCGTGTTAAAAGATCTCTGCGGCCCTACCCTTCCATTGTCAGGAAACTTGAGCACGAAACATTTGTAAGGACTGAAGTAGAATTAGCTTGCGCCAGTTGGAGCCGCCATCAGAATTACCTCGTCACCACCGTCGAATCAGTACAAAATTGTGCTCCCGATTCATATTATCTCAGTACAGTTAACACGCAAGCGTCACTCATATCAAATCTTCCCTTAAGCTAACCCCTCTAGCCTGAACCCCTTCAGCCATTGAACATTGGAACAGTCTTCCTGAATCTATTGTTCAAGAGCGTGACGCAGTCAAATTCAGAGTGTTGCTGTCATCTCTTTACAGCGAAAGCTGTTATGAGATCATTTCAACGGCCGTTTTTGGCGCCGTAGTTGTCCGTCGCCGCCGCCGGTGTCCGTAACCACTATTGCTCGAAGTAAGAAAAAAAAACGAAATAAGAAGAAATGTCCAGGATGGAACGTGGTTCGAACCTGGGCCCTCTGCGTGGGAGCCCAGTGTTCTACCACAGAGCCATGCCGGTGGTTGAAACTGCCTTGCAAAAAGACGCTATACAGGCTTCATGTCCGGAAGAAAGCACATTAACATATGTAATTTAGTGTGGTAGAAGAGTGAAATAACAACCACGCATCGCACAACGCGAATTCTGTAACCAGGCGTCACACAACGCGAATTGCGCAACGAGTTGGCTGTTGGATGCTTCCAACCCATTACAGAGGGCTCTGCAATAATTCTTCATCGTCATCAGGCGCAACACCAACAAAGTGCGCATAATGCCTTACATGTTTTAGCGGGTACAACGGCTCTCCCTTCAATGACGAAAAGTGGCATAGTGGCTGCTTCCCTACTTCACAGGAATTATGATGATTTATATGGTAGCGGGTGCGTCGCAAGTGAACTTGCATTGGTTGTCAAGGAAGCCCATAAGCCCATGATCCATTTCCTCGGGGTCTCAATAAAGTTCTTCCCCCCTTTCTCTGTCTGTTTTTCTCACGTCAACGTATGTTATATTGCATGGTAGGAGAGTGAAATAGCGAGCGGGCGTCACACAATGCGAATTACGTAACTGGTGAGCCGTTTAAAGCTTCCAACCCATTACAAAGGGCTGAGCCACAATTCTTCATCTTCATCATTCGTCACGTCAACAAAATGCACATAATGCCTTACAGATGTGTAGCTGGTACCCCGTTTCTGTGCAGAATGACGAATAATGGCGTTGTAGGTGCTTCCCAACTTCACAAATATTGTGATTTGTGGCGTAGTGGGTACCTTGCTGGTGTACTTGTATTAGTAGCCCCAAGAGAGTTTACAACGGGCTCTAGAAATGCCGCTCTTCCAGCATTCGCCTTGACTGTGCTGCGCTTTCCGCGCAGGCCTGGCGTTTTTAGCTGACCCTCGCGCCAGCCACCTATAACAAAGCTTCTTTTCAATAAAGTTGTTCATTTTTATTAAATACGAAGCATTGGCACTTTGAGCGTTTCTATCTATCTATCTATCTATCTATCTATCTATCTATCTATCTATCTATCTATCTATCTATCTATCTATCTATCTATCTAGCCGCCTACGTCTGGGTGCTCTCATGATCGCCTCCTCAACTTGGTGTAGACCGAAATTGGCGTGGGAGGGTAAGAAGATTTTACGAATATCGCTGTCGGGTCACGACTATGAATAACGTGAAAAACCTGTCGCGTACGTCGACCCTTTCCTCCGGACACGAGTGGCACATACCTGCTTACCACGGGCCGCGGTGTACGGGTATGCGCCACAGGTGATTGACAGATTATATGTACCAACGAACGGCCAGAACAGACATTGGTAATTTAAATGCGAGAGCGTTAAGAAAAACCTACATCGGCAGCGCTGACACCACGAATGTAAAGAATGAAAATGAGGATCCCTGCAGGAATCAAACCCAAGCATTCTTCGTGGCAATCAGGCATTCTACCACAGAGCCACGCCAAGTCTATAAACTGGTTACGAAAAACAGCCTACACAGGCGTAATGTCGGTGCAAAGTCAATTGTGGTTGTGGTGCCTGATATCTAATTTTGCAAGCAAGCAAGAAGTAATACGTGATACTCCCACGATAAACAGTACATGATCGTCCTACGATACAGGCGTCATATCAGATTAACGTCTGTGGTTCCAGTGCTGGCTCCGCCTTTAAAGCAGCTTAATAAACATTACCTTTGCAAATGCCTTTTATTCCTATGATTCAGTAAGCTATATTGAAGCATTGCTCGACCCCGGAGGAACACATCAACGAGAGTTACGTATGATATTCACATCATTGTACCGTAAAGTGCACTTAGTCCGCCAGAATGACAAAATGTCATCTTCATTTCCTACGAGTCTCGGCGATGGCCTCATGCTGACCGAGGATGGTGCCAGATTGACTGACAGCCGCTTTGTAGGCTAGAACACGTAGGCCACATACGCCCAGATGGTCTGCGAATAGGACAAGCGCCATTCACTGATGTTCGTCTGCCTAGCACTATATCGGCCTACCAGCCTTGACGGCCTATACCTCACAAACGCGAACGGTGACTTCAGGTTCCGACATGTCGCCGGCCCTATCGACAGACAATTTGTCGAAGAAGTGACCGAGCCATCCACGATTTCCAACAACTGTACTGTACCTCATACTTCGATCACTACACATGGACCCCTCGTCACCGCGATCATGACCGATTCCAATAACAAGTCATGACCAGCTGCTGGTGCTCACTGACCACGGTGATGATGACCTTGTTGAAGAACTGCCAAGAACTTCTTTCACACATGCACACGAGTACGTAAAACGTGCGCGCGTTCTCCATCATAAGGGACAAGTATAAGCACTACATATCAGCTTACCACTTCTGGTGTTGGTAATACCCACGTTGCCGTTGGCATCGTTACCCAACTGTAAACAACTGGTTATATAACACATATGCGGCTCTTCAACATATATTTGTGAGTATAAAATTTATACAAATCTTTGGCGTCATTTTGTACCGTTCGCTCAGTAAAAAAAATTGCGCCACAGTCACCTTCCGCCGCATGCATCGACTCCCATGGTACGTGGGATCTGCCGAATTTTTTTATATGTACTTTTAACCTTACGGTATTCATTGGTGTCCGCGTTTTGCAACGAACCGCATGTATTAGTTCCTGCACTTTCCCAATTTATCTTATTGGATATATACTTTCGCTGGTATTCTTTAAGCACTGCATTTGTATCATCACATGTCCTTATGATACTTATTTGCTCCCTCTTACATAATGCCTTGTATGAGGCCTTTAGTGTTTAATAAATGATGATGCTGATGATGACATCTCCGTCCCGACGACTAACGCCCATGATCATGATTGACCCTGTCGGTAGCTGAAGTTCTTAGGATACACTTGCACACCATTTTGAAGGAAACAGCGCAACTTGGCATTCACTCGAAACACGCTCATATTCACACACGCATCCACTCAGGAACACACCCCACACACAGCGCTTCTGAATGGATGCATTCCTGAGTGGATGCGTGTGTGAATGTGAGCGTGTTTCGAGTGAATGCCAAGTTGTGCCGATCTTTTTCAAAATGACAAGTGACGAACTAGACCAACAACAAGTCCTTTTATACTTGGACACCACATATGGTGAATACCGCGCAAAGATGGCATCAACAAGCACGTAATGAACAGTGATACTCGATATGCCCTTGAAAGCGTTGTCCTTGAAAGCCTCTAGCCTGGCCGTGCACTCAAGACCCAAAGGAGCGAAGTGGTAGTAACTGGTGCATTTCTACCCTGCAACAAACAGTTAGCCCGCAGAGGGATCAACTCCAAGGCGAGGGTGCCGTATGCAAACTGTGGGAGTAAATGTCGGACCATATGGAGCAACGTTTACTTCCATGGAAAATTTCGGCGCAGTGGCGGCCTCGAACGAATGATCAGCCTGCGCGTAATCAAACAGTCCGCTAAATAAATCAACTTTTAACAGTCTATTTTTAATGTAAACGGTTATGACAACTACGGCAGAAGTACAGTAATATCGTTCATGTGGCATACGAATAAAGAAATTGCGCTCGCGCCCAAGTTGCATGGATGCGCGGTGTGGTGTTCTCGTCATATGCGCCATAATGGCAAGCTAGCCCTTTACGGCGTTGCGGTGTGTTGTGGATGTGTTCTTGTTTTGGGGTTGCGATTGCTGTCACTTGTGGTGCACTGGATCATCTCTCCACGTTATTGTAAACGTAATCCGCTACGGGAATGAAGTTGAAAGAACGTAAGAATGGGCTTGTTGGCGCTGATACATGGTGAAACGTATTGCGCACGAGAAAGACAGAGACAAAGTGACGACTGGACGCTTACTTCCAAGCGCTCACTATGCGCTTACGTCCACCATGTATCACCACTTCGCTTGGTTAAACTTATGGCGCACAAAAAAAGACACGGAAAGTGACGACTGGACTATGCGTTACTGAACAAGAATTTCACCTGCAAATACTGGGTGTTGTTGACTAAAGTCAGAGCTGGAGCAAAAAAAGCTTTGCCGTAAGCTGGCTCTCACTAAACTGGCCCAGAGTGTTGAAAACAGCTAATCGTTAGCGTTAGATGTGTTCTTCTCGTCCAAAACGCACAAGCCTGCATGGCCCCTCTGGGTCATTGTGTCAGAGCAGAGCATCTGGCATAAATCCGTAGCATCGTTTCTGCAAGAGAGGTTAAAAACATTAACCATTGAAGACCCGTTTCTCGTGAAGAATGCGGAACAGGTAATTGAGTTTTTAGAAGAACAACCTACAATTCACCTGAATGCTTTTTGAGTCGACGTCCAAGACCTCTACTACTCGCTACCACATAATGACTTGCTCAGCTGCGTAGAAGAATGCATCGACACTCAAGGAGCCATAAGTTTTGCAAACAGTGCGGGTGTTTCAGTTGAAGAGTTCCTGGAACTGTTGTCCTTTTACCTGAAGTCTACTTTCTCTTCTGGGGAAGGTGACATTCATCTCCAAAAACATGGTGTGTGCATCAGTTCATCAATAGCTCCCATTTTGAGTGACTTATTTCTTGCAAAATAGGACAGAGATATTAATTGCAAGCTCAGCGGCTCCGGTGTCGTGAAAATTCGGAGGCATGTTGATGATTATTTGGTCGTAGTGGGGGACTCCAAGGAAGACTTCGACACTGGCTCGGTCCAGACTGGTATTATCAGGACTCTTCAAATGTTCACTGAGTGTTTAAATCCATTGCTAATCACATATGAAGCACCAGTGAAAGACTCCCTGAGGTTTGTCGACGTTCCCACTTGACCACATCTGCTGGCAGTACGAACCATGCGCTGGCCAGCCTCTCCTTCCTTTTTCATCAGGCCATTCCAAGCTCGTTAAACGAGGGATCACCTATCTTACCATAAGAAATGCTTCAAGTAAATCCTGTTTGCACGTATGTGAGGCTAGCTTTCTCGCCCAAACAAATCGTTTCATCACAGCAGGCTACCCCCAGCGTGTCATCAATTCAGTAGCATCGAACAGCAGCACCGAACAAACATTCGAGACTTTGTAAGGCAAGCTACAAAAAGGTGAGCTATAAATGTGTCACCAAACATCAAAACCCTTTCATTTCGTGTCAAAAAGGCGTCGTGTACTCTTTCCCACTGTCATGCGGAAAGAAATATATCGGACAAACCGGCAGGTGCCTAAATAACAGACTTCGTGAGCATTTTAACAGTTCTCGGAATATAGCAGCCGGTCACCTTAGACAGCATCGCAGAGCCTGCACTTGATAATTGCATCGTCATCGGCACTAGCAACAATAAGACAACCTGCGTGATTATTGAGGCATTAGAAATCGCGAAAGCGGGAGCTTCTGTATGAGCACAGCATCTATTGACCTAACGGAAACAGAGTGTATTCCTAAACAAAACGCAGTGGCGTGGCTCCACACGTGTCAGTGTATAGTTTTCAAGTGCATTAATCAGTCTTCTACTGCCCCCGAGTTTTCACTGCGTTTGATTTTGCTTAGTCGGCCTTGCCAGGACTCTCAGCGCCTGCGCGCACGGTTCAACGCATATGTTCTGCCTCTGTTGAATAAACATTCTGTTGAAAGTAAGCGCATAGTCCGGTCGTCACTTTCTTTGTACGTGTTTTTTTTTATGTGCGCCATAAGTTTCACCATTGAATGAAGTGCTACGCTAGCGAAATGCTATGTGCCGACTGAGGCATCACCTGAGGAGTGTAAATAGGCTGTGATCATTCCGCGTCATTTTACCTGTGTGCTATTGATATGTAAAAGTCACCGCACATTTAACATCCACGTTCTTACCTTCACGAGCCAAACATGCATCGTTAATGAGCTCGCGCCATATAGCGTCGCAAGTAGTGCCGCGCCTGCTAAATTAATAAGCATGATGGCTGGGCCATCATGACAGGGTAAACTCGGTGATAGCCCAACATTAGATGAAACAAGTCCAGCTGTGCAAAATTTGTTTCAAGTTCTGCACAAATAAGTGTTATTTATAAAAAACTCCGTGGCTTTTTAAAAGAAAATTTACGTGAACTCTCCACTATGGCTTCTATTGCCAGGTGAACATGTGATTTGGGAAGACTTGGTGATAAAGTTGCATGTCTTGCTAAACGCTTACCACCGCTAATACAGGCAGTCAGCGACCTCATCGGCGACTTTGCCCGTTTGTAGCGGTGCTCGGAATGATTTCACATTTTTCTTTCATGTAAAGCGCAAGTTTTATTGATAAGTAACTCGGCCAACAAGAATGTTGCTGTCAAAGCGTGAAACGTTAAAGTCGAGAACTGGCGTCTTCAATTTGAGAACACATTCTAAACTATTCGATTAAATTATGACAGGTAATGTGAGAGAGCCGTCTGGGTCAAATTTTTATGCATGCGGCATCGGTAACAGAGACGATGTGGTGCAACTACAAGTGTACAAACTGTTCTGCCGGAAATACTCAATGCTTCTGGAATTACGTTTTTTAGGAAATCGATGAATCAGAACGTTACGCCTCCTAAAAAACGTCTTCAACATGTGGAAGTTATGAACACGTTTCCAGCAGCAGGTGGAAATGGTGCTGCTGCACTCCCTGAAGACGGTTTGACAGCATTCATTCCCATTGAACTTTTATTGTCTTCCCTAGAACCCAGGGAAGCCATCCTATCTTCTCTATTCAGCTAGCAAGCTTGTTAAATTTATGTGTAAACACGATGCTACAGAGTTGACATGAGTCATTCAATAAACTTGGTTGTTTCTTTGTATGTTCTCATTTTTCTGACTTACAACAAAAACGTGCACCAGCAGATTTTCTTTCGAGCGATCATTTTCGCATGTAGAATAATTTTCAGAAGCTTCTGGCGACTGGTCACAGAACGCGTCGAACGATATAGCCAACAGCGTTCTCTGAACTAAGAAGCCAGCAATCTTGACAAAGCGACAGGAGTATGCATGGGAACGTTGGAAATGCAATAATATCTGAAGAAAAAACAACATAACTATTCAACCGTCTCTGCAGCTCTCGTTCACAACGTACACTCACACACACACACACACACACACACACACACACGCACACACACACACATATATATATATATATATATAAAGAGAACTTCTTCTGGCTATCTGGCTACCGTAATAAAAATTGTGAAAAACTTCGTACTACAATATAGAAAACACAACAAAACTAAATATTTGTTTTGGTTTTTTATTGTGGTACGAAGTGCTTTTGCCCCGCAGGGGCGTCTGCGGAAGCAGGTGTTTGGTGTGTAGCGACACCACGGACCCGAGATAACGGGGGGGGGGGGTTTCGACCCCCTCCCACGCCTCGCCGTGCGTGGCAGCTACGACGATCCATTTGTTTCCCCTATCGGACGTCGGGAACGGCCCCAGTAAGTCCATCCTGATTTGCTGGAACGACCGTCGAGGTGGCTCGATAGGCTGCAGAAGTCCGACAGGCCTAGTCGGCGGGGTCTTGCGTCGCTGACAGTCCTGGCAAGTCTTACGTAGAGAGTGACGTCGGCGGCAAGGCGCTGCCCGTAGAACTTTTCCTGTGTTCTTGCGAGCGTACGAGAAACACCCAGGTGTCCAGGAGTCGGATCGTCGTGCAGAGCCTCGAGGACCTCTGGTCGCAATGTCGAGGGCACCACGAGAAGGTACTCGGCTCGAAGCGGAGAGAAGTTCTCTAGGAGAACATCGTTGCGCAAGAAAAACGACGTCAGTCCCCGCGTGAATACCTTCGGAACAACGGTGGTCCTGCCCTCAAGGTATGCCGGAAGGCCCCTGAGTTCTGGGTCCGCTCGCTGTCGTTCGGCAAAGTCGTCAGCACTTATGCTTCCCAAGACACAGTAATCCACCAGGTCGTGCTGCGGTGGTGGGTCGACGGGGGCGTGGGACAGGCAGGCAGTGTCGGAGTGTTTTCTTCCGAACTTCTAAACGATGGTTATGTTGAATTCTTGAAGTCGTAGGCGTCACCGTCAGAGGCGAGCTGAAGGGTCCTTCAAGTTAGCTAGTCAACACAAGGCGTGGTGGTCGCTCACAATTTTGAAGGGCCGGCCGTAGAGGTAGGGGCGAAACTTCGATGCAGCCCAGATGATGGCCAGGCACTCCTTTTCTGTTGTGGAATAGTTGAATTATGCCTTTCATAGCGACCGGCTACCATAACTGATGACCCTGTCCAGTCCGTCGGTCTTCTGCACGAGGACGGCGCGGAGTCGTACGCTGCTTGCGTCGGTGTGGATTTCTGTATCGGCGTATTCGTCGAAATGCGCAAGTATCGGAGGCGTCTGCAGGCGTAGTTTCAATTCTTGAAATGCTTGAACTTGCGATTCGGCGTCGGCCTTCGTGAGTTGTGTCAGTGGCTCGGCGATCCGTGAAAAATCCTTGACGGAACGTCTGTAATAGGCGCACAAGCCGAGAAAATGGCGTACAGCCTTCTTGTCGTTGGGTGGCAGGAAGGCAGCGATGGCAGCTGTTTTTCGCGGGTCCGGGCAAGCACCATCCTTGCTGATCACGTGACCCAAGAACAAGAGCTCCCCATACGCGAAGCGGCACTTTTCAGCCTTCAAGGTGAGTCCGGAGGTCTTGATTGCTTGAAGTACAGCTTCAAGGCGCCGAAGGTGTTCGTCGAAGTTTAAGGAAAACACAACGACGTCGTCCAAGTACACAAGGCACGTCTGCCACTCCATAAACCGTTAAAAAGTCGCAGGTGCCGAGCAAAGACCAAAGGTCATGGCCTTGAACTGGAATAGGCCGTCTGGTGTTATAAAGGCAGTCTTTTCTCGGTCTCTCTCGTCGACTTCTATGTGCCAGTAACCGGTCTTGACTTCCATCGATGAAAAGTACTTCGCTTGTGTAGTCGATCCATGGTGTCGTCTATCCGGGGAAGGGTATACACGTCCTTCTTCGTGACTGTGTTCAGGCGACGATAATCGACAAAAAAACGTTCCATCCTTCTTCTTCACTAGCACCAGGGAGGATGCCCACGGATTCTTCGACGGCTGGATGATCTCGTCGCGTAGCATTTCGTCGACCTGTTTCATAACGGCCTCGCGTTCTCGCGTTGAAACTCTGCACGGGCTCTGACGGAGTGGTCTGACACTTTCCTCTTTTATGATGCGATGTTCTGCCACGGGGGTCTGCCCAAGTCTTGACGATGACGAAAAGCAGCCCTTGTATTGCAAGAGCACGGTTTTGAGCTGTTCTTGTTTGTGCTTCGGAAGGCTGGGATTGACGTCGAAAGCTGGTTGCGGAGCTTTATTTGTCGGAATAGGCTGGGGAGAATCGGTGATGCCGAAAGCATTGCTGGCTTCTACGATTTCTTCGATGAAGGCGGCCGTCGAGCCTTTGCTCACGTGCTTGTACTCGTTGCTGAAATTCGTGAGCATAACTGTTGCTTTCTCTGTACGCAGCTCGGCTACTCCTCTTGCGAGGCAAATCAAGTGGCGCTGGTCGCCTTCAACGACGCCTTCCAGGTCTGCTGATTTCTGAGTGCCGACATAAATGATGATGCTGGAGCGAGGGAGAATGGTGACCTGGTCTTAGGCTTCGAGCCAACTTTCCGGGTCTTCGAATGACGACCCGCGGAAGGTTGGCGGCTCCTTGGGCTGCCGGACAAGGATTGGCGCAGGCTGCACGGGGTCGGTCATCGTCGCTGCGGTCGATTTTGGGATCTGGGGCTGCCTGGTTTTTTCGGGAAGGAGCCCGTACTCTGGCTGCCGTCCCTTCTGCCTGCGGCTCGTTCGACGATCCGGGTTTTCTTTGCCGTCGTCCTCGTCGCGGTGTGGGCTTTGGTCAGCGCTTTGCGGGGGCGTGCGGATCATGAAAGAAGCAGCACCTCCACCAGATGTCACGTGGTCGTGACGTCAATGAAGACAGCAGCCGGCGTGTTCAAGATGAAACTGTTTATTCGGCCGAACTTGTGGCTGAGAAATGGAAAGTCAACCTACAGCAATACACGCTGTACACTGATAGCGGCGAACGGGGCGTCGGCCGTCGATAAAACTGCTCATGGCTGGAGCGCGCCGTCCTTTATACATCACGCATCGCACTTCCCAGTCTTTTCAGTGGTGGTCGCGCAAACTCTGTAATATTCTAGACTATTCGCGTCCTGCGCGCAATCTTAACAAAACGATCTACTACAATCGCGAAGCTTCTCGAACACTCAGGCGCGGTCAGCGTCGATCGTTGATAACCGTCCTTGCTCGTCAAACCCGTATACATCAAAATAGAGCAAGAAGTGGGCGTGGCAGTATTATACCTACAGCAGTATGCACTGCTCGCATCGCCATTCAGGACATCCTGTACGACGTCGAGTTCATCGTAATGGCTGCATGCTATCACTGCGACACCCTGTGATGGGATTTTCTCTCCCACCACGATGCCGTAATTCATTGCGCACTAGCCGCAATCGAACTCTCACTGTTCTCACATTTGACGCCGGCATACAGTCCATCGGCATTGAGCAAGATCAGTTTCAGTTTCAGTTTTCGTATCCACGTCAAAGGATACGAAAGTGCCTCCAAGCTCGTCAACGGCTGTGTCGGTCTATTGCGCTGGTCTCTCCAACACCATTGCACTCATTTCGCCATCTGACCGCGTTCCCACTAGGAAAAGGTTACTGATACTGATATATATATATATATATATATATATATATATATATATATATATATATATATATATATATATATATATATATATCATCAGCCTGTCTACGCCCACTGCAGGGCAAAGGCCTCTCCCATGTTCCGCCAATCAACCCGGTCCTGTGCTTTCTGCTGTCAGGTTATACCTACAAACTCCTTAATCTCATCTACCCACCTAATTTTCTGTCGCCCCCTCACGCTTTTCCCATCTCTTGGAAAGCAGTCGGTTACCCTTAATGACCACCGATTATCCTGCCGACGTGCTACGTGCCGGGCCCATATCTATTGTGAATATAAAGCCCTAAAGGGAATGCAAAGAGGCAAAGGCGCTGGTGAGGATCAGGTAACATCAGACCTGTTGAAAGACGGTGGAGAGATTACGTTAGAAAAACTGGCCACCCTGTATACGAAGTGTCTCTCGACGGGGAAGATACCAGAATCTTGGAAGAAGGCCAACATCATCTTGATCCATAAGAAAGGGGACGTGAAGGACCTAAAAAATTACAGGCCCATCAGCTTACTGTCCGTTGTCTACAAGCTATTTACAAAAGTAATTGCTAACAGATTTAACACGACATTAGAGTTCAATCAACCAAACGACCAGGCAGGATTTCGTACAGACTTCTCAACAATAGACCATATTCATACTATCAATCAGGTGATAGAAAAATGCGCGGAATACAACCAACCCCTATACATAGCCTTCATAGATTACGAGAAGACATTTGATTCGGTGGAGACATCAGCAGTCATGCAGGCACTGCGGAATCAGGGCATCGACGAAGCCTATATAAACATAATGGAAGAAATCTACGGCGGATCCACAGCCACTATAGTCCTCCATAAATAAAGCGACAGAATCCCAATAAAGAAGGGCGTACGACAGGGAGACACGATCTCTCCAATGCTATTCATCGCGTGTTTACAGGAGGTGTTCAGGGCCCTGATTGGGAAGAATTAGGGATAAAAGTTAATGGATAGCATCTCAGTAACCTGTGATTCGCTGATGACATTGCATTGATGAGTAACGCGGGAGACGAATTACAGCTCATGATTACTGAACGGGATACGGAAAGTAGAAGAGTAGGTCTGAAAATTAATATTCATAAAACTATAGTAATGTGGAACAATCTTGGCAGAGAACAGCGCTTTGCGATAGGGGGCTACACACTGGAAGTTGTAAAGGAGTACGTCTACTTAGGACAGGTAGTAACCGCGGAGCCGAACCATGAGAGTGAAATAACTAGAAAGATAAGAATGGGATGGGGCTCATTCGGCAAGCATTATCAAATCATGAATGGCTGCCTACCATTATCCCTCAAGAGGAAGGTGTACAACAGCTGCATCTTACCGGTACTTACCTACGGAGCACAAACCTAGAGACTTACAAAGAGGGTTCAACTTAATTTGAGGACGACGCAGCGAGCGATGGAAAGGAAAATGATAGGTGTAACCTTAAGAGACAGGAAGAGAGCAGAGTGGGTCAGGGAACAGACGGGGGTTAAGGATATGAAATATATATATATATATATATATATATATATATATATATATATATATATATTGTACAGAAGCATTAGAACGCTGTAATGGGCCGCCCTCTTGAGCGCCTTCTAGTGGGTCGCCCTCTTCACCTCTTCTCGGAGAGCACGCCCTTCGTGCGCTTGCTCGTGAGAGTCTGCGAGTCTGCGCTCTGTCGTTACTGTCGTCGCTGCGCATCGTCGCCATCGATCCCGCCGTCAATAAACGCCTTTACAAAGTGGTGGAGGTGCGGGGTATCACTAGTAGCCACTGGCGGCCGTCGGCGTTGTAATTGCGTCGGTGCAGTAGGTCGTCACGAATGGCGAAATGGTGGGCTTGACGACGCAACGCGCGAGTGGATGGTGTTGCCGACGGATCCGCCAGCAAGTCGATCAGCGAGGTGATCCATTTATCCTTGCGCTGTTCGGTAGCGATGGTGTGAATGTCGATTGAAGCAACAGCTATGTGAGATACTGAGCAGGGGGCATTGTCGTCAGGCAAGGGAGAGCGCGAGAGGGCGTCGGCGTCAGCATGCTGGCGTCCGTTGCGGTACAGCACGCGGATGTCGTAGTCTTGCAGGCGAAGTGCCCAGCGGGCGAGACGCCCTGAGGGATCCTTCAATGACGACAGCCAGCATAGTACATGATGGTCAGTGACGACATCAAATGGGCGACCATACAAATAAGGTCGAAACTTTGTAAGGGCCCAGATGATCGCCAGGCACTCTTTTTCCGTGACTGTGTAATTGGTCTCGGCTCTGGTAAGCGCACGGCTTGCGTATGCCACGACATATTCGGGGAACCCTGGTTTGCGCTGCGCAAGGACAGCGCCGAAGCCTACACCGCTGGCGTCCGTGTGTACCTCCGTTGGGGCCGTAGGATCGTAGTGGCGTAGTATGGGAGGCGACGTCAACAAACGACGGAGCTTTGCGAAAGCGTCGTCGCACTCTGACGACCACTAATGGGGGGGCCCGTTACTTCCGAGGAGCTTCGTCAGTGGCGATATGATAGTCGCGAAATGTCGAATGAAGCGCCGAAAGTAGGAACACAGTCCTACGAAACTGCGCAGTTCTTTGACGGACGTAGGTTTGGGGAACTCGGACACGGCCCGAAGCTTGGCTGGATCGGGAAGAATTCCGTCCTTCGACACGACGTAGCCGAGGATTGTCAGCTGTCGTGCTGCGAATCGGCACTTCTTTAGATTGAGTTGCAGACCGGCGTCGCTCAAACGCGTCAAAACATGCCGTAGGCGTTGAAGATGCGTGGAGAAGTCCGGAGCAAACACGACGACGTCGTCGAGGTAGCACAAGCACGTGTGCCATTTCAGGTTGCGCAGAACGGTATCCATCATGCGCTCAAAGGTGGCGGGCGCATTACACAGCCCAAACGGCATGACGTTGAATTCGTACAGGCCGTCGGGCGTGACAAAGGCGGTCTTCGGTCGAGCGTCATCAGCCATAGGTACTTGCCAGTACCCTGAGCGCAAATCGAGAGATGAAAAGAATTCGGCGCCTTGCAGGCTGTCAATCGCGTCGTCTATTCGCGGCAGTGGATACACGTCCTTACGAGTGATCTTGTTTAGTCGTCTGTAGTCCACACAGAACCGCACAGAACCATCCTTCTTCGCAACAAGAACGACAGGAGACGCCCAGGGGCTGCTAGAGGGTCGAATGACATCGCGTCGAAGCATGTCGTCGACTTGCTCGGTGATTACACGGCGTTCTGCGGGAGATACGCGATATGGACGTTGCCGCAGTGGCAGGTGGTCGCCAGTGTCGATGCCATGCGTAACGGCCGACGTGCGGCCGAGAGAAGTTTGAGCGACATCGAAAGACGGGCGAAATTCTTCCAACAGGACCAGAAGCTGTGAACGCTGGACCTGCGTAAGGCTGTCAGCTATGGAGGAACCAAATACGTCAGCGGGTGATGAACCAGACGTCGAAACAGCACTGAGCGTACTGGAACTTCGGCCGTGCGAGTAATCGGGCTCGTCTATAACTTGTGCGTCTTCGAGGGGTTCCACGCTGCCGAGACATTCCCCTCGCACCAACGTAACACTGTACGAAGAGGGGTTGATTACAAAAATAGAGGTGCTGCCCTGAGTGATTTGAACGGTCGTGAAAGGCACCAGCAAGCCTTTCCTCGTGCAAACACGGTCATATGGCGACAAGAGTGCAACGGTGTCGGATAGACTGGCGCAGTAGACTGACACCGACGTTGACGAGTTTGCAGGCACTTTGACGTCGTCTTTGACGAGTACCTTGCTCGCAGCCGATGGACTGTCTGCCGGCGTCAAATTAGAGAATGGTGAGAGCTCTATTTCGGCGGGTGCGCAATGAATTACGGCGTCGTGGCGGGAGAGAAAATCCCATCCGAGGATGACGTCGTGAGAGCATGCAGGAATTATGATGAATTCGACGGCGTACAGAGCGTCCTGAATGATGACACGGGCTGTGCATACCGCCGTCGGGTGAATACATTGGGCGCTGGCTGTACGGAGGGAAAGACCGGAAAGTGGCGTCGTCACTTTTCGTAGCAGGCGGCTTAGTTTAGCGTCCATAACGGATACGGCGGCTCCAGTGTCGATAAGGGCAGATGCGCGAACACCGTCCACAAAAACGTCTATCACGTTCGATGGGCTTCGCTGAGGGCTTTCGCAGTTCGATAGCGTCGCAGCCCTTGCCTCGTGGACTGCGACGGCTAGTTTTCCTGGTCGCGTGCGACCGGACGTGGGCGCATCGGCGACAGTGAGTGACGTCGGGGAGACGGAGAGCGCCGAGTAGATGGAGCTTGGCGTGACGTCGGTGACAGAGGCGTAGGTGGGGCGTAAAATGTGCGGTTTGACTGGCTGGTGGCGGGCGTCAGGACTTGAGGCGGCTGGACGCGATTGCAATAACGCGCCGCCACGTGGCCGGCGTAACCGCATGCGAAGCATATGGGGCGGTTGTCAGGTGTGCGCCATCGGTTTGCTGGAGCAAGGCCACCCCATGGCGCAGGACGTGATTGACGGGGCAGCGACTGATATGACTGCATCGTGGGCTGCGGTCGTGGCCTCTGCATTACGTCGGTGTAGGTGGCCGGCACAGCCGCTTCGAAGGACTGATGCCTAGCGGCGGCTTCGGCGTAACCGTGTGGGGCTGCCGTCGGTATTACTGGGGACGTCCTTGCGACAACTTGGGCGTAACTCAGTGGCGCAGGAGCCGGATGGTGCTGGTGGTACTCAGGCATGACCTCCGCGATTTCCTGCTCAATCGCTCGACGGAGGGGAGGGAGAAGGGTGGTTGACGGCTGGTGAACGTACGGAGGTTGAGCAAAGTCCAGCAGTGAGAACTGGCGCGCGATTTCCTCGCGCACGAATGACTTCACCTCTGCGAGCAAGGCGGAGTGGTCGGATATGGTCGACAAGCCAGCGAGCGCGGCGTCGCGGGATGGAGAGCGACGGGTCATCGACCGCTGCCGGCGCAGCTCCTCGTAGCTCTGGCAGAGCGTGATGACCTCGGCCACTGTGCTGGGGTTTTTGGCGAGCAGCATCGTGAAGGCGTCGTCGTCGATGCCTTTCATAATGTGCCTCATCTTGTCAGATTCCGACATGGTGGCCTCGGCTTTCTTACACAAATCGAGGACGTCTTCAATGTAGCTGGTAAAGGTTTCGCCGGCCTGCTGAGCTCGTTCTCGCAAACGCTGTTCGGCCTGCAGCTTACGAACGGCAGGGCGGCCAAACACGTTGATGATGGCGGTCTTGAAAGCGGACCACGTCGGGAAATCGGATGCATGGTTGTTGTACCACATGCCTGCCACACCCGCGAGGTAGAAAACCAAGTTGCTCAGCTTGCCGGCTTCGTCCCATTTATTGGGGACACTCACCCGTTCGTAAATCGTGAGCCAGTCCTCCACGTCGGTGCCATCCGCGCCGGTGAAGACAGGAGGGTCGCGGATACGGGGAACACCGGGACAAGCGGTCGGGGCAGGAGGCGGCGTTTGCTGAGCGGGGTCTTGCGGCATGGTAGATGGCACGGTACGGGATCGAAGCTCCAGGGGCATCAGATGGAGACCGAAGTTGTGGGGACGGTACAGCACTCTCCACCACTTTGAGTGGTGGAGAGTGGTATATATATATATATATATATATATATATATATATATATATATATATATATATAATATATATATATATATATATATATATATATATATATGGGTCATTTGTGTCAAGTGTACCGGTAAATTTTGTACCATCTCCAATCATGCTGAAATAGATTTGGCTGGTATGTGTGACTGTCAGAAGTAGTTAATGAGGCGTTATATTTCAGGAGAAAAATTTGTGCTGTCTAGAGGGCGCTTCGAACTTGGGGCGCGGAAGTGACACTGTGTCGTACATAACAATTTATATAAAATTATTGGTTTGAGCCATTACTGCGAAACAATTTATTTCTTAATTGCAAGGCGCTGCTCTTTCATGGCTATGATAGTTTATTCATTTTTGTTTTAACTTTCATTATTTTTCGCTTTCACGAAAAGTCCCAAAATGCTGCATGTTTAGCATTCCTTAGAAAGAGCGGCGATTTTTCCGCGAGCAATATGCTCACATCAAGGGCTTTGTAGGTTCTTATTGTAAGCGATAAAAATACTGCGGGATCGAAAGAAGAAGAAACGTTGCCAGAGTACTGTGACAAATTTCAGAAAAAGAGCGTTTTGACCTACATTGCGACTTCATTTTCACAAAGTAGCGTTCCAAGAAAAAATATGTCTTTGACATCGTTGTGTAGTATGCTTTGTAGGTATGACGTACAGGAAGATTGAAAAGAGTAGTTTTTGTTTCAAGCGGGAAAAAAGTTTTCTAACTGAACAACTGCAAGGTCGTACGAAGCTTTCCTTTATCTGGCCTTCACTACATAGCACGTCAGCGCAGGATTCCAGCGGCGGCCTTTTCGCAGCAAATAATGCAAGTCATACAACTGATTGCCACTTCTTTTAGTAATACTGCTGTATGTAACGTCAAAAATGGCAATAGTGCTAAAATTATGGAATGGTACTACCCTCTTGGAAAATCAAAGGGCAGGTAATATTCAACCGCTTCATCCTCCAAATGGGCAGAATTATAATGTAGTCAATGGCCTGCAGATCTGTTCTAAGGCGCCGTACTTCTGTTAATTAAGATACATGGTCTTACGCAACAATTATTGGCGTACCTAAGCTATAGTTTCAAAAGGACTTGTTTCTGGACTCGTTGGTGCGTATATTGCTACAGGTTCTTATTGTAAGTGATAAAAATACTGCGGGATGGAAAGAAGAGGAAACGTTGCCCGAGTATTGTGACAAATTTCGGAAAAAGAGCGTTTTGACCTATTTTCAACCGCGGTTGGTACAGACGACTGAGGCGCAAAATAGATTTCTTGAAAAAGGGAGAAGCAGAAGAGAAGACAGAGAAGCGCGAACTACCAACTGTATAATAACAGTCTACGAAAGGTACAGTAAAGAAGGAAACATTTCCGCGCATGCGTGAACAGTGAACATCAGACGTGCAGCGGCATGGTCAAGCCAACATAGTATCTAGGAAGCGTATTTTGTCGAATATAAAGATATCGAAGTGTCGCTGACCCAATCAGACCCTTTCTTTTTGATATAGAAAGCTTCCAGCAGCTCTCTAGCCGTTTGTTGTCTGCTTCTGCCAAGAATCAGTACTTGCGCAAAGCATGGTTCACATCCGCAGGAGTTGCAATGCGCAGGAAGGTGCGCATGATCACTTTTACCTAGGCTGTTAGCATGCTCCCTCAATCTGTCATTAATGCAACGTCCCGTTTGTCTGACGTAGGAATTGCCGCAGGTTAGGGGTATCTCATATATCACCCCTTGTGCACAACGCCTAAAAGATTTTTTGTGCTGCTTCTGATAGCCCCTCAGCTCCTCGCGTGTGATACGCGGGCACAATTGAGCCAACTTGTTGGGAGCTGAGAAAACGTCCGGGTTGCCGTAACGGGTAGCCACCTTCTTCAGGTTATGGCTCACATGGTGTATATATGGAACTACCTCTGGCCTAACCCGATCGCTTTCTTGCAAGTGCCTAATTGCACCGGCAGCGCTGGCTTTCACCTTCTGCAGCAGGGATTCAACCACAGAACCAATGACAGACAGAGGGCAACCGGCTTTGGAAAGTCTTTGAAGCTGGTTCCCAAAACTATCCTGCATAACGTGCTCACATGATCTGCGCAAGGCCAACTCCAAGCAAACCAGAGCGATTCCACGCTTCAACAGTTTTTGAGTGTGCCGAATCATACTGCAGCAATTCTTTCTTGCATCGTGGGAGGTACGCACAGCAAACATGATCGCTCAAAATCGTTAGTTTGGGGTCTAAAAACTGCAATGAGTTGTCTTTGGGAAGCTCATTAGTAAACGTGAGACCAGCAGAGTTTGCTCTAAAAACATTTAAAATCTGCTCAACCATATCAGGACGAGGCAAAAGGCATGTATTGTCAATAACAACTAAAAAATTGTCTACATATCTAAAAACGTTTAAAACATTCGGATGATATGAAGTAAAAGCACTTTGTAGTGCGTTGTCAAGGAACGATAAAAAGATATCACATAAAATGAGTGCTACTCGCGATCCAATGCAGATGCCCTTTTTCTGTAAAAAACATCCCATGTTCTAACGAAACAAAAGTGTGGTTGAGATAGGCTTCTAGGAGGGTAACAAAGTTCGCCGTCGACAACTCCGTTTTAGTCACAAAAGTGGCTTCGCCACTTTCCTCGATAGGGCTGACGCGCTGGAGTTCTGAGTACTGTGGCAGAGCCTGGTGGCGTGCGCCGAAGTTGTTTGGGTAGTCAAAAATAGACGCTACCGGTGAGTTACACAGTCTTCACTTGCTTTGAGCGTTTTACCCAATTTTGCGCGTAGTTTTTAGACTCAAAAACTGCTTAAAACGTTCGCAGCAACTTGTCCGCTATGCCTGCAAAGCCTGACATGTTTGACGAGCGATCCCCGTCTCAACAAACCGTGCCTAAAGCAGGCGGACCGGACGACGGCTCTGAGCAGCGCGTGGTCACGAAGTGCTGTCGCCGCCGTTATTGTTGCGTGGTTAATTGCCACGAACATGAGGGTAAGGATCCTCATGCGCGATTCATACCGGTTCCCTTCAAAGCCGTACGAAGAGGAGCGATGGAACCGCTGGATACGTGCCGTCCGACGCGTGAAGTGAGTACGCGAGAAAAACGCGATCTGCTACTAACCTGCTGATTACTTTTCTTGCACGCGTTCTATATAAGTATATATTCCCTGTGTGCAGTCGTGACGACACGCCGTGGCTGCCGACGGCAAACACGATGATATGCAGTACTTCGTGGGAAACGAGAAAAACGATGCCATGAGTCACCTTGCATATTATGTGCCTACGATTTTTCCGGCAGCTTACAGCCGGCCGCTTCCAGCTGACCCCTCAACTGGACTTGAGAGGTCCAGGACCCCCTTCGAAGCGAAGCTTCGCCACACAACAAACATTACGCGCCGTCGCTCCTCGACCGCCAGCGCACGCTGACAGAATTTGACGAATTCCCTGGAAGCAAATGTTGAAAGTTACGACCGTTCATCGTGCAAAAATGTGTTTGCGACTGACTGCGGCAGAAAATGGCACACGGCGCGAATGCGCTCATTCGGGCCACCGGCGGCTAGCCTTCGTCACTGGACCTTTCTTAATTCCTTTCGTCGTGCAATGCACATCATTTTGGCTTTCTTAACAGTAATCTTTTTAATCGCGCGAGCATGCCTCGTAGAACTTACCTCGAGTTCAACATCGTATGAGATTCGCTGCACTTGCGAGTTGCAGCGCGCCGAAGCGGTTCCTTCAATCTCCTGTACGTCTTAAACATACTCGACGTTGACGACCTTCTTGCCTTTGCGCAGACTGTTTGGCCTGAAGAACTCAGCCACGCCAGAAATTGGCCGAAATCCAAAGCGCAGCACAACCGACAGCGGCGGCTTCATTGTGCATGTGAGCTTAGTGCTGCATGCGGCCGTCAGTCTGCCGACTCGAAACCAACGAACTTATCGTAGAGGGAGCTCTTTAGCACCGCTTTCGCAGCGCCGCCTGGGCAGCCAGGAAGGCCTATACACTGCTTTACCGCTCGCCGTAGCTCTGGATGCGGAACCGCGAGTAAAAAGATGGTTGGTTGATCCCTCCGTCATAGGAATCGATATAACACGAACGTGAAACGTGTCGTCACAGAAGTAGTTTATTGTTTTTAATGCAGTGGTATATGAGAGCTTGTGCAATGTCTACTGTTGTTTGGCAGGTATAGCAGCGCTCGATGTGGACGCATCGCACTCACATTGACGCCTAGTGGCACATCTCCGTACCGACGACTAACGCCTATGATCACGATGTAATACTTGCGGAAGCTGCAGTTCTTAACATATACGTGGACTCCGCATATGGTGAATCCCGCGCAAAGATGGCATAGCACATAATAAACACTAATGCTCGATATGCACTCCTTCAAAGCGTCGTGAAATGCGAAGATAAACGCTCCGCGCGTCGTGTCTTCCCTCTAGCCTGGCCGTTACTTCTCACAGGGCGAGCAGGGAAAGCGGTGCGACAGCCAGGCGAGTGTCGGAGAGCTATTTGTCGATATGGATGGATGCTATGAGCGAGGCTTGCGCTAAAACCGCCACCACACGGTGTGTTAAAGCGTTGACGAAATTAAACTTGTATTTGAAACGCGCCGAATGGAGCGGTCGTTGCAACGGCGCATTTCATTTTTGTTTTTTTTCGAGCCTGATGGCACAGATGTGACCGCCCCGTTATAAAGGGGACGCTCATAGCATCCATCCATCCAAGATCACTGTGAAAGGCAAGTATGAAAGATAAAAGGCGCAGTTATGTCGCCTCCGTAATGTATTTTTCGGTAGCTCAGTGGGCGCCCGACAGCCATCGTCGCGCACCGAGAGGTCGTGGGTTCGATTCACGTCAACCGAACTTTTTCTTATAGTTTCTTTTCTTTGCCATCTGATGGCATTCATTTTGCTGACGTATTTCCGTGACGGAAATACGTCATGAAAGTCTTGGTGGGCCCCTGCATAAAACACTTTCGTGTTAAAAAGGTCCCACACGTCTACGGAAAATAGGTATCCGACGCGCGCTAAAACCGTTTTATTATAAACGTTACATTCATGATATTTTTCTTATTTGGCCACACGATGAACAAGAGTTGCTTTCCTTCATATCTGACTTTAACGATGCTCAGCCACCAGTATAATTTTCGCACACGTATTCTGCATCTACTATTAACTTCCTGGACGTCAGCGTTTCAGCAGTAAATGATAAGCTATCCACTGCCCTCTAGAGGAAGCCGACAGACCGGTATCAGTATTTGCACTTTCATAGTAGCCACATGAAACATTGCAAGATTAGCATTCCTTATAGTCAGGCCTTATGCTTCAAAAGACTTTCTTCCGCAAAATCAGTGTTTAAAAAAATTGCAGAACACTAAAACACGCTCTCGTCAAACAAAATTACCCATCACAATTAATTGACGACGCAATAAAACGCGCTGATATACATGCTCGTAAAACGCTGTTGTGCACGGCAGAGAAATCGACTCCCTCACCCCAGACAAACCTTGTCCTCACCCATTTGGCGTCAGTGCCGCGTGTTTCCGATGTGCTAAGAAAACACCATAGTATTCTAATGCAAAGGGGAACGCCTCAGAACCATTCTTGCAGAACTGCCTAAAGCAGTGTATCGCAAGTCTAAAAATATCCGAGACATGCTAGCATCATCATCATCGAAAACAGACTCCCCTGACACGATCGGATGCCATCCTTGACGAAAACCGCAATGTAAAGTATCCCCATACATGTACATATCGCGACAAGTCACTAGTACAGGTTAGAACTTTTCTTTAAAAATCAAAGGCAATTTCGATTGGGACACTAAAAACGTACTATACATGATTGAATGCGTGCTATGCAAAAAACGGTACATTGGGCAAACAGAAGGGCCTTTTAGACTGCGTTTTAACAATCATAAATCTCATGCTAACACCTTGCCCCACCTGCCCATTTCAAGAGACGTGCACTTCCCTGACCACTTTTTTGAAAAGCTACCAGTCACATTGCTGGAATCTAATTACCGCACACATTATGATATAGAAGCCCGTGAATCATTCCTCATCTATAAGTTTGATACCGTCGCGTCAGGTCTGAATGAAAACGTAGGAAGACTGAGTTGCCTATCTGTGTAATCTGTATCACCTTGTTTAGTTTCTGTTCTTTGAGTAGCAACTCACAGTATATCGTTTGTACCGGTTTGATAGAAAGCACCTATTCAACAACGTCTTTTGTATCGCGCTTTCTCTGGTTATTTTTAAATATTTGTTTCTCTTTGCGCCTTGCCATTACCCGTCGTGCTCCTTGTCATGTTATGCGTTTCTTGCTTCGCACTTATAAACCACGTGCTCGCAAATTTCAATCTTTTTACATTTGTATCACGTGCTCTTCAAAGCGAGTGATATGCTTTTTTGTTAGCCTTTCATGTCAGTTTCATATCTTCGTCCTTTTGAAATGCACATGTATATAAACCGCTCTCATGCCATGCATTGTATTGTGATGAAGGCCGGACCCACGGCCTAAACGTCAATTAATCGGTTCGTACGCGTGTCCGGTTCACTGCGTATCCACTGCGCGCCCAGAATCATCTTTTATATATATATATATATATATATATATATATATATATATATATATATATATATATATATATATATATATATATATATATAAGGCTTAAATACGGAAGAGTAACTTCGGTTGCCGCAAGCCCTTATAAAAATGACTATTGAGTAACTGTTGACAAATGATTGATGAATGATTGAATCAATGACTTTTCAACTAAATGTCAAATGTCGTTGAATCTTCTCAATGACTAGACAACGAAATTGTCATTGATTCTTTCCAATCAAAAGTACATGTTGAAAAATATATTGATGTTTTGTTGATTTTATGTTGCACGGTGGTTAAGTTTAGGACCGGCCGCGGACGTATGAAGGTGGGCGTGAAACTTATTACAGATAAGATCACGAGCACTCTTGCCATCTTATTAAGAAACCCAGACACACATGCGCATATAGTAGGTTTATTTGCCTTTTTTTTTTGGTAGCCGGATTACATGACATTTGATTTCCGGCAAGCAACAAATACTCTTGCACACAATCAACACTACAGCACTACTTGCATCACGGACGCTCTCTATGTGTCAGCTAATGTAAAGCAAAAATTTTTTAAGCATATGCAGAACTTGCTGCTGCAAGTAATGTAATAAATTACAAAAAATACAATTTTATTTTTAAATACGACTCCACATTTTACGCAACCTTGTACAGTAATGCAGAGATGTAGCAATGGTAACTGATATTCAGAAGCGCATGAGGCTTGCGAAGCCCCGAACTCAATGACCAAACCCTGGCCATCCAGAGTACGTGCCCTCGATCGGGCCCTCAAGTTTGCCTGGGGGTCCCTACGTGGGATTATATTACTACCTACCTTCGGCAACGTGATTTCTCAAGCCTGTCCGTTTTAATTAGCTCTAACCGAATGACCCACTACATAACTCTTCATGCGGCAACAAAGCATTGCTGACTTCTTGCTTTAGTACCCGAAGCAACGCAGGTAACTGTACCCTCCTAGGACACGGTATACAGTGCGCAGAAACTGTACTGCAGCTGAATACACAAACAAAGCTAAATAATGAATTATTGCGGTTTTATGCGCCAAAACCCCAATATGATTGTAAGTCACTCCGTTGTGGAGAGCTCATATCCGGAAATATGACACACCTGGGGCTTTTTAACGTGCACCTAAATTGAAGTAAATGGACCTTTAGCACTTTCGCCTCCATTAAAAATGCGACCGCCGCGGCCGGGATTGAATCCGCGATCTTCGGGTCAGCAGCCGAGCACCGTAACCACTGTACCACCGCGGCGGCCCCAAAGGCAGATTCGTTTGAGGATTGAACGGTCATAAGCAGTGTTTAAGGATAGGCACCATTTATGTACCACCGTGGAGGCAAGCCAGTAACAAAAATTGATAAACCGTTAAACTTGAACGCGATAGCGATATCCGCACGCACGCACGCGCGCACGCGCACACACACACGAAATACGTATTGTAAAGGTTTGCGCCCTCTTCAACAGCACATTTATTACAACAATATTTTGTGTGTCCAATGTATACGGGTGAGTATCGCCTTGCCGATCGCTAGCCTGCCTTCGCTTCTCGGTAGAGACCCAAACCGTGCCGCAAGGAAAGCCAAAGTACGGTGCCCCATGGCTGATATCTTTATTTGCATCTACCTCGAATTTTCGCTCACGGCCAACGCTGCTTTTTCGCTCGCAACCAAAGAAGCCGCCGCCGACACCGGAATTTCTGCGAAACGAGCTCTTTAACGCTATCGCGGGCATGACGTAAAAGTATCTACCTATGGATGGTGGGAGCCTCGGCACGTAATACAGCGCCTGCCTGTACGCGATGTCGACTAAACCATTCTCTCAAAGCTCACCGCATACATCTACCAGAGAAACGTGATGTACCAGCGACTATCATTCCTTTTCATTTTATTTTATTACTATCCCTGCTGTCGCAAACGCACGCCTTTGCTCCATGCAAAACACGTTGAAACTTGAACGCTTGAACTCGAGCTTGCGTGCCATGTCTTAATGCGACTAAGAAAATAACGCCAAAAGAATAATAAATTTGTTGTGTTGCATTGCGTCAACAAACATGCAGAGTGCGAAGGTCGTTAACCAGCAAGCTTTACGTAACTTTTTTAATAATAACAATTACCGCCTAACTTCGTGACGGGCTTCGTAGCGCTGGTGCTCTATCTGGTGTATCCATCCGCGTCGTTGTGTGACGTCAGTCGAGTACGCGGAATTCGAACGTGCCGGTCGCGCTCGCCGCGCTAGTCTCCTCTCGCCACGGTTCGTGCTCTGTGAGTGCCGTGATTCACGGAAATTATGAACGCAGCTGTGAAGAAGCTACTTCGCGGCATGTTCAGCACTCGTGTACCTGCATGCAAGGACTACGTTCCTCTGGAGTGCCTGTAAGTGGCCGTTATACGCGTACTGGAGTTAAGCCTAGTCCCGGAACGTTTCCTGCGGAGAAATGGACGTCTCAGTTTGGGTGCGAGACTGTCGCATTTTCATTTCTGCTTAGATGGAGGGACGGAAGCGATCACCTTGATGTGCGCTTACCATTGCTTGGATTTGCGGATTCTTTAAACTACAGGCCTCTGTCCTTGTTGAAGGTAAGTTAATTTTCTTTACCTGTGCACAATTATATTCGAAAGCGATGGAAAATGCGTGTTTGTTGCATCACGGGCTACATGCGCGACATGTTTCAGAAGTACGTGACTGCGTAATTTTTGCGGCATGCAGGATTACACTGTCCTAATATAAATGTAGGTTACGATTTACGTTCACTTTCGAACGTACTGACTTTTATTGGCCGCGCTTAACGGAGCTTGTTTCAAGGTATACATTATACGTTTACGTTCGAGCGCCTGTACTACGATTCTGACTCTGCAAAGCTACTTTGCGCTATTTGCGCTATTTTGGAATAGTTTTGAATGGTGAGTGAGTGTTCAAAATCTTGTTTTAGGGACATAAGTGGGGCGTCTTTCTAGTGCCAAGATGTTACTTTGCCTTGACTGTTTCAACGCGCGCCTTCAAAGTGGTCGTTCTCCCGCGCGTCGCTTCAGCCTGGTTAATTGTAGCATCTTCGCCCCTTTGTAGCCGTACGATGTTATCGAGTTTTCGCCTGTTCACACCGTCCTCTGCTAGGTACGAACTTATATAACAATTTCCTTTTCTCCTGTTTTTTTTTTTGCAGGTGGGAGTCACCCTTTTTATTTTGAAACAAGTGCTACACCAAACAAATTATGGCTTTCATCTCTGATGGTGGGGTTACTTGCAGTTTTTGCATAAATAAAGATAGATTGTCCACATATTTGCCTTTTCTTCTTTTCCTTGGGCTCTTGAAAGAGAACGAAAGGTCACAGAACTTATAAAAGAGTTGACTTCTCCCAGTATCTGTGTGTGTGTCATTCAGTTGACTTATGTGCCCGTGTCCTGGTATTTTATTTCTCGCGCAGATTACCTTGTTTCCAGGTTTACGCGGGGTTGGAAGAATTGAAGCATTATAACAGGCGATAAAAAGCTTTTGCTATTGCACTTATTGAAAGCGCGATCTGCCTCCGTGCAGTTGTGCCTTACCTACTGTAGTTCAGCTATAGTGAAAGTAAACTGACCTGATTTAAGTTATTCTTTGCTTTTTGTGTACATGTAGCTTGCTGTTTCCCGTCCAGAGTGAGTTGGCATAGTCTGCCACAATAACACTAACTATGCTGGCCTCTTATTGCTTTTTATGCAAGCATACCCCAGCAGTGCCTATCTACAGATAGCTGTGTGCTCATATAAAACCCATAAAGGGCACTTAGCAGCTGTTATTAGAGTTACGAAAAGTGTTTTATGAAGCCCAAGGAACTGCAATTTATATTGTAAACACGTGCCTCAGCAGGCATTCTTCAAGAGGTTCTATGCAAGACCTTTTGGACCAAGCCTACTGTGGCATGTGCTTCAGTAGGCATTGTTCTTTCAGGGGGAGGATATATATCACACTTGCATGTCTACAAGAATTCAACAACTATTACGACATACTGTACATTTACTTTCAATAACTGGATCATCAAATTTCAATGCCGCTTGAATTGCAGCTCATAAACTATTCAATAACAGGTTCACTACTATTCAATCACTTTTGTGTCAATAACTTTTTTATAAAATATCACCGGCCAATTTTCAATGGGTGTAAATGGTGAGCTTAATGACTTTTCAATAACTTTTCAAATATCATTCAAATACTTTTCAATACAATGCGTCAACATTGACCACTAGCTTTTCAATTATTTTTCAATAGGATTTTTTGTAAGGGAGGTGATAAGTATAAAAGTATATGCGCCTTCATAAAAACAACTGTTTATTTTGTCTACGTTTCGACGGGAGCCCCGTCTTCTTCAGGACATAACAATATTTACAGCGTGTGTGTGTCCTCTTATAGCATGTTGAGAGTGGAAGGGAAAGGACAGAAAGGAAGGGAAATAACGGAGAAAAAAAGGGGGGGGGGACCACGACAACAACAACAACAACAATAACAGCAATACACACACAAAAAAAAAAGAGCAAAGAAAAGTCCGGAGGGTCAGTAAGAAGGGTTTTGCTTGTCGCGTACATTGTGTTCGTTTAGGCAGCGACAACAATAGAGCCTCTGCGCACCCATCTTCCCCCAAACGGGCAATGTAATGACCCCGCGCATCTAGTATGGCCCCTTCCGGTGTGGGGCCACGGGTGGCGTTTTTGACGTCCTTCTTCGTCGTTTACCGCGTTAAAGTAATTGGTGGGGTGGACAGTGAGGGCTTTCAGCGTATGTTTTTTCCGTGTCGGCCTGGATGTAAGACCCGAAGTGGCCGGTAGTATTGTCGCGTCGTCAATATTTATTAAGCGCATCGGCTCTTTTTGCAAGAGGAAAAGATGTAGAAAAAGGTAAGGGTTGTAAAGGAAAAAGACCGACTAAAAGCTTGTTCGTGTAATGACAGTTTAAGTGCAGTGCTGTACACAACACTGTACGACGTCCGGGACCACTTATCTGTGCATGCCGGCTGTGCTTCAAGTGGCAGATGAATCCTGGTTAGTGAGATGCTAAGCTCAAGGCTGCACCGAGGAGCGCTATCATTCAAAACATTGTTATGCTCTTACTGGGCGGCGAGGGGCCGGGGACTGATTAGAGATTGGCGTTTGCGCTTTTTAATGATCGTAATGCGGAGAGGGTTCCCGGGTGTTCATTGATTCCACTTTTTATCGTGTCGAATTTGTATATAAAGTATGATTCACGTTGCTCCCTTTCTCTGGTTGTTCGAAAATTGTTTTCCAAGAGTGTAACCTTGATACCCTCGAAACTGTGATCTTTCAATGCGACATGTTTAGAAAGTGGAAGGCCAGGCAGGGAACGCGCATGTGACCGATGGTTGTTGAACCTAATTCTAAAAGGCGTGTCTGTCTGGCCTACGTATTGCATGTTACATACCCCACATTCCAAAAGGTATATGACGTTGTTTGAGTCGCAGTCAAGTGCACCACTTATTTTGTGCTTAAAATTTGAGTGTGTGCTTTCCGCCACGGTTGTTGTCTGCATGTGCTTGCATACTTTGCATCTTCCTTTTGCAAGCACATGCAGACAACAACCGTGGCGGAAAGCACACACGGTTGTTGTCTGCATGTGCTTGCATACTTTGCATCTTCCTTTTGCAAGCACATGCAGACAACAACCGTGGCGGAAAGCACACACTCAAATTTTAAGCACAAAATAAGTGGTGCACTTGACTGCGACTCAAACAACGTCATATACCTTTTGGAATGTGGGGTATGTAACATGCAATACGTAGGCCAGACAGACACGCCTTTTAGAATTAGGTTCAACAACCATCGGTCACATGCGCGTTCCCTGCCTGGCCTTCCACTTTCTAAACATGTCGCATTGAAAGATCACAGTTTCGAGGGTATCAAGGTTACACTCTTGGAAAACAATTTTCGAACAACCAGAGAAAGGGAGCAACGTGAATCATACTTTATATACAAATTCGACACGATAAAAAGTGGAATCAATGAACACCCGGGAACCCTCTCCGCATTACGATCATTAAAAAGCGCAAACGCCAATCTCTAATCAGTCCCCGGCCCCTCGCCGCCCAGTAAGAGCATAACAATGTTTTGAATGATAGCGCTCCTCGGTGCAGCCTTGAGCTTAGCATCTCACTAACCAGGATTCATCTGCCACTTGAAGCACAGCCGGCATGCACAGATAAGTGGTCCCGGACGTCGTACAGTGTTGTGTACAGCACTGCACTTAAACTGTCATTACACGAACAAGCTTTTAGTCGGTCTTTTTCCTTTACAACCCTTACCTTTTTCTACATCTTTTCCTCTTGCAAAAAGAGCCGATGCGCTTAATAAATATTGACGACGCGACAATACTACCGGCCACTTCGGGTCTTACATCCAGGCCGACACGGAAAAACATACGCTGAAAGCCCTCACTGTCCACCCCACCAATTACTTTAACGCGGTAAACGACGAAGAAGGACGTCAAAAACGCCACCCGTGGCCCCACACCGGAAGGGGCCATACTAGATGCGCGGGGTCATTACATTGCCCGTTTGGGGGAAGATGGGTGCGCAGAGGCTCTATTGTTGTCGCTGCCTAAACGAACACAATGTACGCGACAAGCAAAACCCTTCTTACTGACCCTCCGGACTTTTCTTTGCTCTTTTTTTTTGTGTGTGTATTGCTGTTATTGTTGTTGTTGTTGTTGTCGTGGTCCCCCCCCCCCTTTTTTTCTCCGTTATTTCCCTTCCTTTCTGTCCTTTCCCTTCCACTCTCAACATGCTATAAGAGGACACACACACGCTGTAAATATTGTTATGTCCTGAAGAAGACGGGGCTCCCGTCGAAACGTAGACAAAATAAACAGTTGTTTTTATGAAGGCGCATATACTTTTATACTTTTATACTTATATATATATATATATATATATATATATATATATATATATATATATATATATATATATATATATATATATATATATATATATATAGGTATAATACAACGGAGGCGTTGTCAACAGTGCTATAAATATTTAATTCCCAACAGTTTCGGGAGGGGTCCTCCCTTCTTCGGGGGATGAGTTAAAACTGATGTCGAAGTTCGGTCTTGCTTCTTGCCGCGTCGCTCTCTCGCCTTCAAGGACATTTGAGAGAGTGGGGGAGATAGATTACGAAAAAAGAAAGAAAAGGGAAAAAAAGAAAAAAAAACGGAAAAAAAAGAGAGAGAAGAACACCGAAGAAGTCAGAAAACGAGGCGAGGAAAAAAAAAAAAAAACGCTAACTGTGTATGGCATGAAGTCGTGGAAGGTGCTTCTCGGTTCGCGTCGGGCGCAGGGCCACCCAAAATTGTTGTCGCGGAGGGCAGAATGAGGCACCTGAGGGAAGCGTCCCCTTAATGGGTCGGCATACCGCCTTTCATCTTCGCCCGCTCCCTGTGAATAGGCTCCAAGTGGTGGAGGAGCGTAAGCACTTTACATTGTACAAGTAGTGAAAAAACATGAACAAAAAAATAAACCAAAAATGGGGAGAAAAGAAAAGCAAGAAAGTAAACGACAAAAATGAATTTGGCAACACGGAATCATAATTGGGACCATGCCTGTTTCTTGACTGGCTCGTACGAGTGCAGTGTCGTTTACTTTCTTGCTTTTCTTTTCTCCCCATTTTTGGTTTATTTTTTTGTTCATGTTTTTTCACTACTTGTACAATGTAAAGTGCTTACGCTCCTCCACCACTTGGAGCCTATTCACAGGGAGCGGGCGAAGATGAAAGGCGGTATGCCGACCCATTAAGGGGACGCTTCCCTCAGGTGCCTCATTCTGCCCTCCGCGACAACAATTTTGGGTGGCCCTGCGCCCGACGCGAACCGAGAAGCACCTTCCACGACTTCATGCCATACACAGTTAGCGTTTTTTTTTTTTTTTTCCTCGCCTCGTTTTCTGACTTCTTCGGTGTTCTTCTCTCTCTTTTTTTTCCGTTTTTTTTTCTTTTTTTCCCTTTTCTTTCTTTTTTCGTAATCTATCTCCCCCACTCTCTCAAATGTCCTTGAAGGCGAGAGAGCGACGCGGCAAGAAGCAAGACCGAACTTCGACATCAGTTTTAACTCATCCCCCGAAGAAGGGAGGACCCCTCCCGAAACTGTTGGGAATTAAATATTTATATCACTGTTGACAACGCCTCCGTTGTATTATACCTATTACCCAAGAAGAACGGGCCCATTGAACTATATCTACACTTATATATATATATATATATATATATATATATATATATTTATATATATATATATATATATATATATATATATATATATATATATATATATATATATATATATATATATATATATATATATATATATGTCGAGAGAAGATGATTCTGGGTGCGCAGTGCGAAGTACAGAGCGGCGGCCCTGAGGCACGGAGCATACTTGGTTAGGGAAGGAGAGGAAGACGAAGACAGATAATAGAACAGCCAGCCGGCGATCAGGCGTTGTGTCTACTTGTCTCATTACAATGGCGCAGTTGTCGAAAAGAAGCCTTAAGCCAGACACTACTCGTGCTCGTGCATCTTCGACGTTCCGGACCCGCCATCTAAGGAAAGCCGTCCACGCTACCTCGGCCATGGAAGCGCGGCCTATCTGCCACCGCACGTATACTACAGTTCGGGGACGGTGCCTATGCCTCCTTCGCACACCATACCTCCCGGCGCTGCGAACGTTGTCCGGGGACGGCGTCCAGGTGTCTTCGGCGGCTCGGCTTTCCATCACGGACGCCGCGCTGCCCGCTCACGACATGACGACACACGGGCTCCTCCTTTCTGGGAACGCGGTTCACCCTTCCAAAGGCGTGGATCTCACAGCAAGGCCCCGCCGCGGTGGTCTAGTGGTTATGGCGCTCGGCTGCTGACCCAAAGGTCGCAGGATCGAATCCCGGCCGCGGCGGCTGCATTTTCGATGCAGGCGAAATTGTTTGAGGCCCGTTTACTTAGGTTTCGGTGCACGTTAAAGAACCCCAGCTGGTCGAAATTTCCGCAGCCCTCCACTACGGCGTCTCTCATAATCATATCGTGGTTTTGGGACGTTAAACCCCAGATGATATTATCTCATAGCAAGGGCTATGCCAATGTCTGAGTCGCCAAGGTACTCCATCCACGCTCCCTTACCCAAAGATCTCGCCTCCATGAGTACTGAGACCGCATGCTCCGCGGACGTGATTTCTTGCTCATCGGGCGCCTCACCCGACCGCGGCGCAGACCTCTTGCGCGCAACTTTCAAAACCGCACCACGCGCTTGGCGTCGTTGAGCTCCGGGGCCCGGCCGGCCGCCTTACCATATACCGCTCTTCCCGAAGTCATGGCATAAATACGAGGGCATGAAGCAACAGTCCTGGCTCGAATGGAGCGCCAAGCTCATCGCTGTTTTCGGGCGGATTCGCTATGACACGTTCGTGCTTAACCAGGCAAATACCGAAGATAGAACTCAAGAGTGGTGCCTCCTCGCGGCTAGAGCTAAACACTGCAGCTCATCGACGTAGAGTTCAGAATCCTGCCCTCGCACAAACACCGCACTCGGCTTGTTTTCACAACCAGTCCAGAGGTAGGAGCTCCCGCCGATTTTTTGTGACCGACTCGGCGACGTGGCACCACCACATGCACATCGAGCCATCCAATACTGAACGCGGCCACTTCCTACAGTACAGGTCCACGTTGACGGAATCGGTGAGCTCACGGCTGTTGTGCAAACTGGAGCTCCACGTACTGCGCTACATCGACGCCATGCCCCAGTGGCCCTGCAGCCTTGCTCCGAGGCACCCCTGCGTGGCCTCGGCGGGAGCGCGCTGCCTGTTGGCGCGCTGGTTTTGCAGATACAAACCGAAGCCGGGAAAAAGTTTCTTGCTGCCGTTACCGTCTTCGAGGACTTGCACCACGGCCGTACCCAGGAATTTTTTTCGGGGGGTGCCTGTGTGTAGAACGGCCAACTTTGGCAATTCGTGGTTGCTGTGAAGGCATGCAAATATTTGACTGTCACCCGAGAAGTTAAAGAATGAAAAAATTTCGGGGGGTGTCAGAACCCCCTGAACCCCCCTTTACTTACGGCCCCGACTTGCACTCTGACATGGTTTTGGGAACTGACTACCTCTTGTCTGGTGAAGTGCAGCTCATATTAGATGGCGGCCGAGTAAAACTCTACTGCTTCACTCCGAGCACTTTCTCGGCCCCCAAATTCCTAAGTTGAAAGACCGCAACCCCAGATATCCAGCAGGGAGCGCATCCTCAGTGACCAGCCGCAGGCACATCTGCCGACTGCACGGCAGTCATTGACCGAATGTGTCGCGAGTGCTTGATCAAGAAATCCATGGCTGCCGTGGACACATTTATCGAGGACTTGCCTGTTTTGTCGGGATCTGCAAGCCTCGGCGTTGCGGAGGTTATCGATGCGCCGCCGGAAGATGGAGCCAGCATGGGCCCTTCCGGCCGCCTGGCGTGCGAGTCTGCTGATGAGGACGGGCAGTTCATTCTCACCGCCAGTGTACAACCTGAATGCTGTACGGATCAGCAGAAGGCGGTCTGCGGCTACGGGGGACCCGACGCTCATCGGTCAGATGGCCGCGGTACTCAACCCCCAGAGAGGATCTCTCTTCCTTGCAGCTACGGAACAGGGAAGTGCGGTGACGGCCGCGCAGAAGCTGCTGCGACAGGAATTGTGTCTATTCGTCTCATTGCAATATATATATATATATATATATATATATATATATATATATATATATATATATATATATATAATGTCGGGCAGCCTTGAAACTCTGAAATGAGTCGCCCTATCCTGCGCCTTCTAGTGAGTCCTCCTCTTCGGCTCCTTTCGAGAGAACACCGCTCAAGACAACTTTGATCCCTCTTGACACCCCTAGAAATTCGATCCCCAACAATGCCATGCCTCAGGACGCCGCCCAGGAAACACCTCCTCCAGCAACGACATCACTTCCCGGTGTTGCTCTTATCAGCGACCCACATATCATCACTGGCGCTGATGGCACCAACGTGGAGGTCTGGCTCAATATTTACGAGCGCGTGAGCGTACCAAATCAACTGGAAGATGCGGGCAAGTTGAGCAATTTGCTATTCCAACCCCGAGTGTGTGGCAGGCTTGTGATACAACCGCGCATTCCACTTTCCGACTTCTTCCGATTTCAAGATCGCCATCATCGATGCTCTTGGCCGCCCTGCCGTTGGTAAGCTGAAACCAAAACAGCGTTTACGCGAACGAGCTCGGCAGCCCGGTGAATCTTTCACAAGTTATATCAAAGATGACCTCGAATTGTGTAAAAAGCCAACGGAACCATGTGAAAATCTAGGAAGATCCGTAACGTTATGAAACGCATGAACGACGATTCCTTCACCACGCTGCTCGCCAAAAACCCTTGCACAGTGGCCGAGGTCGTGCCGCTGTGCCTAAGCTACGAGGAACTGCGTCGGCAGCGTTCGATGACATGTCGCTCTCCAACACCCCACGCAGAGCTCCCTAGCTTGTAGGCTCTATCTTACCAGGCCACGTTGCTGGCAGAAGTAGGCATTCATGCGCGAGAAAATTGCACACCAGTTCTCTCTCCTGGCCTTTGCTCACCCGTCGCACGTTCAGCAGCCGTCCGCCACCCTTCTTGCTCGTACGGCGCTATCGAACTGTGAAAACCCTCAGAGAAACCCATCGAACGTAAAAGACGTGTTTGTAGACGGTTTTCGCGCATCTACCCATGCCGACACTGCAGCCGCCGTATGCGTTATGGACCCAAAGCTTAGCCGTTTCCTACGAAAAGTGACGACGCCACATTATGGGATGTCCTTCCGTGCAGCTAGCGCCCAAAGTATTCATCCTACGGCAGTATGCACAGCTCGGGTCGTCATTCAGGATTCCATATACGGCGAATTCATCATAATTGATGCATGCTTCCACGGTGTCATCCTGGGATGGGATTTTCTCTCCGGCCACGACGCTGCCAATCATTGCGCACCAGCCGAAAGAGAACTCTCACCGTTCTCCAATTAGACGCCGGCAGACAGTTCATCGGCTTCGAGCGAGGCATCGTCAAACACCATACCAAAGTGCCTCTAAACTCGTCAATGGCTGTGTCAGTGTACTGCTCCGGTCTCTCCGACACCGTTGCACTCCTTTCGCCATCTGGCCACGTTCGCACTATAAAATGATTGCTGGTACCTTTGGTGACCGTGGAAGTCACTCAGGGCAGGACCTGTATTTCGGTTGCCAGCCCATCTCCGTATATCGTTACGTTGGTGCGAGAGGAATGTCTCGCCAAAGTCAAAACCCTCGAAGAAGGACAAGTTATGGACGCGCCCGATGACATGCACTGTCCCAGTTGCAGTAGGCACATGGCTGCTTCTACTTGCGAAGACGACTACACAATCGCTCGTGTCTCGTCTGTTTGTGCTCAATCTATTACAGAATTAACCAACATGCCCAACAAAGCATTTTATTCTACTCGCGATTCGTCCCCCGCTGATGTATTTAGTTCCTCCATTGCTGACAACCTTACGTTGGTCCAGCGTTCCCTGCTTCTGTGCTTGTTGGAAGACTTTCGTCCTTCTTTCCGAATCGGGCATCGTCCACACTTACGCATAGCATCCACACTGGCGCCGCACTACCGCTACGGCAACATCCATATCACGTGTCGCCCTCAAAACGTTAGGTTATTAACGAGCAAGTCGACCACATGCTTCGACGAGATGTTATTCGTCCCTCAAACAGCCCCTAGGCCTCGCCTGTCGTTCTTGTTGCGAAAAAGGACGGTCCTGTGCGGCTCTGTGTTGACAACCGATGGCTCAACAATATCACTCGCAAGGACGTTTATCCATTGCGGCGAATACACGACGCGATTGACAGCCTGCAAGGGGCAGAATTTTTTTTCATTCTCGATTTGCGCTCAGGGTACTGGCAAGTACCAATGGCTGATGACGCTTGTCCAAAGACAGCCTTGTCACGCCCAACTGCTTGTACGAATGCAACGTCATGCCGTTTGCACTGTGTAATGCGCCCGCGACCTTCGACCGCATGATCAACACCGTTCTGCGCAACTTGAAATAGCACACGTGCTTGTGCTATCTGGACCACGTCGTCGTTTTCTCTCCGGTCTTCTCCACGCACCTACAACGCCTGCGGCATGTTTTCACGCGTTTGGGCAACAGCTGCCTACAAATGAATCTGAAGAAGTACCGATTTGCAGCGCGGCAGCTAAAAATCCCAGGCTACATCAAGTCCAAATACGGAATCCTCCCGATCCAGCCAAGCTTCGGGCCGTGGCCTAGTTCCCCCAGCCTAGGTGCGTCAAAGAACTGCGCAGCTTCGTAGGACTGCGTTCGTACTTCCGAGGCTATATTCAAAACTCCGTCACCATCATCTCGCCGCTGCCGGAGCTCCTTGGATGTAAAGAGCCCGTGAATTCGTGGTCGTCAGAGTGCGACGACGCGTTCGCAAAGCCTCTCTTCGCAACTTCAGCCTGTCTTTGAGAACTGGCCTCTCTTCAAAACTACTGCCAAAATATAAAGCCATCTACCGTGTCGTGGAAAGGACATTCCCGGTGAATTACGTCATCGAATCGTTTCGAGTATATATCGCCACGCACGTTCCTTTTTGTATTTCTCTGTAACCGGTCCGTTACACGTATACCCACTGCCTTGCGCAAACCGCGCCCAAATGTCCAGGCACCTTCAAGATTATTTTAGAATCATCTGATAGGCTTGAGCGCGCACGCGCGCGCAGTAGAGTTTATTCTGCAACTATAGCGCAGCCACCAGCGACAAGACTCGAATGTTCGATGCCGCATGCATAAATCCCGACGCCCCTAATCACAGATCAGATTTCTCGACTACCGACAACTGTTCTCGCCGCTATAGTACAGGGTGAATCGCTTGTACGTTGGCTTTTCGTTTTCCGGGCACAGGTTCGCCCAAATAAAGAGTTTTGTCTTGAGCACACCGACTCATGTTTTCGTTAACGTCACGCCCACGTGACATCTGGTGGAGGTGCTTCCCGTTTCACGTACCGAAGGGGGCCCCACTCCAGCCGTAAGCCAAGCACACGCCGTCAAGAGGACATCGATGCAACACCGAGCAGCGAGCTAAGCGCAGGCAGCAAGGTCTTCCACCAGAAACAGACACCTACCCGACAAGGGGCCCCCCTCTAGCCGTGAGCCAAGCACACGCCGTCAAGAGGACATCGATGCCAACACCTAGCAGCGAGCTAACCGCAGGCAGCAAGGTCTTCCACCAGAATACAGACCCCCTACCCTACAAGACCAGCACCGCAACGGCAAAGACAGCAGCCACAATTACGCCCCCTGTGTCGCCTACAACGGTCGTCATGCATCAACTCAAGGAACTACTGACTTTAATCGGATCCCCACGAGAGGCATTTTGCAGTAGCAGCACTGCAAAAACACGTCTGACTCTCTGTACGCTACTCTTGCAGTTGCGGCATTGGAGCCCTACTGGAGCCGTCCTAATTTCAAACCTACCAGTGCATCGCTGGATCAGCTGCTTCTACGCACGCTCTTGTCGTCAACGTAATACACCGACGAAATCTGGTGGCTCGACTGTCTTCTGCTGCTGGCTTCGAGATTGTCACGGACGCTGACTGCGCAGGCGCTGTCCGATGCTTTGTAGCCTCATATAGGGGAGCGCATCCCAGGTGGCGGCATTTTGGCAGTGGCGACAGCACTCGAAACATGTCTGACTCTCTGTACGCTACTCTTGCAGGTTAGTAGCTCTCCCTATGTCATAGCGGTTTTTTTATCCTGCTGCTGCCACTGCTGCCATTGTTGCTATACAGTGACATAACAGGCGTAGCTGGTATTTTCATTGCATTGCCTTGTATCTTTTTGTTAGCGTTCTCTGCACTATGTCCGACACTTGCATATCCTGTCAGTTCCCTGTACGTGAAGAAGAGTCTGCGAAGTGTAATGAGTGTTCATACATGTACGATTTTGGGAAATGTGCTGGTCTGCAAGAAAAATCGTACAAATCTAAATCAGAGGCAGCAAAGAAGTCGTGGAAGTGCACGACGTATAAGAGTGTGGGACCGCGGACTAATCGCAGCAACAGTGAAATTGATGTACATCTAGTTTTAGTATAGATCAACCAGAAAGTTGAGGGCTTCCGGGCTCTAATAGAAAAAGTAAACACCATAGCACAGTCGGTTCAGTTTATATCCAAGAAATTTGAAGAGTTTCAAGAAAAGGTCTGGAACGAAGACACTGAAATTAAGGAATTAAGAAAAAGACTGACAGAACTAGAGGAAAGAGAAAAGAACCCTGTATCTGCAGAATGCGACCTCCGACGGCAAGTGAACGATCTTTAGTACGGAAGTAGGCGGATGGACCTAGAAGTTTATGGAATCCCTGTTGTGGAAGGTGAAAACTTGATGACCTCTCTAAACAAAGTCGCTGACATGCATGAAGTACCTCAGCTTACAAAAGCCGATACTGCACCTATGCATCGGCTGCCGGCTAAGCAAGCTAGAATACCAGGAATTATTATCCGTTTCATAAAAGAAGAGACCAGAGACGCGTGGCTTAAGAACAAGAAATCACTCGCAGACTGCAACCCTCAAATTTTCCTTCAGGAAAACTTGACTCGACATAGCAGGGAGCTTCTAAGGGCTATGAAAGCAATAGCGAAGCAAAATAGCTATAGGTTCGTTTGGTACATCAAAGGCAAGATCCTTTTTCGAAAATCTGAGGGTGCTCATGTTGTTCACATCAGGGATAAGGATGACCTTGAAGAACTATAAATAGTAAAGTTCACTGCAATATCTAAATGGTGCATAATGAAATTGGATTTTACTCAACTCGCGATGTAAAGGACATTGTACCAGCACTTCCCACTCCTTCCATTAAATGTATCCACCTAAACACGCGATCTTTGAGAAATAGGACATTATCCTTAGAGGAACTATTTGCCGAATTTTATTTTCAATTCTGAGTGATCATGCTAAGCGTAACATGGAGTACTTCAGAATGTGATATATTTAGGTTGCCCAATTACAGTACTTACTATTTAAACAAGTCAAACTCTCGAGGGGGCGGAGTATCACTGCTGATTTCTGATGACGTTGAGTGTCAGATTCTTGATTGTTACACTGCGCTTTCATCTGACTATAAAATATTGACACTGTACACTGCTAAGCATGTGTTTTCTATGTGCTATCGACCACCTACTGGTGACATACCGATGTTCATACGACTCTATGAGCAATTTCTCGCATATGTGGTCCAACAGCAAAATTCGAAAACGTTATTAGCTGGTGGAGACTTCAATATTGACACGTGTTCCAATAGTCAATCTTCGGAATCTTCAAAGCGATTACATTATCAAATGGTTTCACCAACTTAGTAACATGCCTACCAGGGTCACATTTGAAGGTCAGTCAACGCTGATTTATCTATCACCGTGGATTTATCTATCAACGTGGATTTATCTATCACCGATTCCCCACAGTCCAATATTAAATATGGTGTCTTATCTTGTTCTGTCAGTAACCACTTGCCAGTATTTTTATGTGCTCAAATACGCGGTTTAAGAGAGAAACATTTCCCTGCACTGTCTTACCAAGTAATTACAGAAAAAACTTTACAATCTTTTTGTGATTCCTCGCTGAATGTTGAATGGGGTGTGATAACTAAAATCACGGATACCAAGGACGCTTACAATATGTTCACTGACATATTCTCTGTCGTATATCACCAGAGCATTCCCTCCAAGATACGTAGGAAAAGTGGAAAAATCAGGAAACCTTGGGTTACGTCTGAACTACGTGAGGAAATGAAAGTCAGGGACGAGTTGTATCAACACTTTCTTTACACGCGGTCAGCAGATGACCTCGCCACATTTAAAAAGTACCGGAACAGACTTACTAAGAAATTACGGCACGCACGCACAACGTACTATCAGAGTCATTCAATTCTCTTTATGGTCACGAAACTGCACCGTCACGCTAAGGGCGGGCTTCATACGCTGCTCGAAAATGCCGCAACGCGCCGCCGCTGCGCCACAGAGGTGATCGTCTGCGCGATCTGCGTATTGAAATACTCGCGTAGTGCGAGACAAGCTGCTGGATATGGTATGTTTAGGTTAGAGGAAACATTGTCTCAGGACTAGGATACCTAAAGATGTTGCGTGCCGGGGTGCCGTTCCGGCTACAAGGGAACCAGAAATGTGTTATTGTTTTCTTGACCATTAGACAAGCAGCAGCGCGAGAAAGGGAAGCGGGCCATACCGCAGCAGGAAAGTGGTGATTCTAACGTTGAGTCGAAATATACACGTTTATATGCGACCCATTTCGACATCTCAGACATTCTCAGTGCGTATGATTTTAACATCAACGGCGACTCCGTGTCCCTGAAACGCGACAAACCAACGCCGGAGGCTGACGCCATTCCAAGGGTTTTTGAAGGACTTCTTTCGTATCTCACACAGCGCAAACCTCGATCTCTCTCATCAAAAATGCGACCACCATGCAAACAACTACGTGAGTCGTCATGTGAAAAGCTCCGAACATCGCCGACGCCCTGTTCAGACCGCACCGTAGCCACACGAATGAGCGTATACAGCTCGCATTTTTGCCTATGTTTACAACTGGCACCGCTGGCACTTTGCTGTGAATGCACGGTGTTAACTTTACGGACATGTTAAAAAGCTACCTATCGTAGTGTCGTAGTGTTGAGACGAAAGGAGCTTGCGTGGCCGCAGCGGCCGCATATCGATGGGGTCGACATGCAACAACACCAGTGCGCTTAGAATTAGGTACATCTAGAAGGACCCTAGGTGGCAAAAATCATTCAGAAGTCCCCCGCTATGGCGTTCGTAATTATATCTTTCTATTCTTTCGTTAATCCCCGAATGTTCGCATTTTTTCGGCTGATACAACCGCGAGCTGCATGACTTGAGCTGAAGGAAAGAATACTTTTAAGGGCTCGTTTTTATTTGTTAGACACAATATTAATGAGAACTAACAGACAGTAATGCCAACGAAAGTATAGGGGATGTTATTTCTAATAATTGGGATATAAACGTGAAGAAAGTAATGTGGACTTTTTGAAAAGATAAATTGCCGCCGGCCGGGACCGAACCTGCGACCTTCGAATAACGCGCCCGATGCTGGTTTTCTTCCTCCCGGGTGCTCCTTTTATTTCAGGAAACGTGTTCAGGAATGTATTTATGCATGCTGAGCGTTAAAAGTAAAAGCGTGAAGGCAAAGCGACCGTTGAGGAAGTTTAGAAGGCTAAAGCAACGAGGCTGTCCCAAACATAACCCCAGCGATAGCAGCGTTCGCATCGCCTCTCAAGCACAGCTGCGCCTCTGGCGGCGGCTACTGGCTCCATGTGAAACTTACGCGGCAGTTTCGTGACCATAATAAGCATTGAATGAATCTGGTACTATACATGTCTCTTAGTCATCGAAAGCCGCAACCACAGCCTACTATGGTCGAGGCTAAACAGACTTTTAAATCGCAATGAGTGTCACAAGCATTTACAGCATTTGCAAATCAATGGCAAAAGTTGTCAGGTGTTGATTATCCGATGCGTTTAATAAGTTTTTTACAGATATCGCACGCGGGGCACCGCCAGAGCATATGTTCGAGATTAGCGATATCTGCGCATAATGAACATGCATTAGTTGGCTGTATTTCAGGATAGATCTTGTGCAATAGCGCGGGGTTAGGGTACGCCCCGACTTGAAGTAGCCTGAGTGTGTCATCACGCCGTCAAAATGGGAAGAGGCTATTACAAGCTCCGGACTCGAAGCACAACTATGGGCAGTCCAACGGGCCCGCGACGCAGCAGAGAGACTTGGTCTTTCTGTTCCGACGTGGGAGCGGCCCGCAACGTGCTAGGGCGCGTTCCGAGGGACCGAAATAAAGTTTATTCATCCATCCATCGCACGCGCTCAAGCTAAACCTCCTTAGGCAAGTAAATATATTCGCATTAATAGCGAGAATACAATATACCTTGAACCAGTCATGGCGTACGAAGTTGTGTCGCTTATAAAAAGATTAAAAAATAGCACTAGTTGCGACATCGATGGTTTCCAGGTGTCACCAATTAAACATGCAGTTGAAATTATTGCTCCAATACTCGCTCATATCATTAATGTGTGTCTGCAATCAGCAATCTTTCCTGAAAAAATGCAGTCGTCAAAAGTTACCGTTCTGTATAAAAAGGGAGATCCAAATGTTCTGGGAAATTATAGGCCAGTATTCATTCTGCCAATCTTTTCAAAGATATTCGAAAAAGTTTTGCACTCCAAAATAGCAACCTTCATTCAGAAACATAACCTGCTAACACCATGCCAATTTAGTTTCCGTAACAATAAATCAGCTGAATTAGCACTAGCAGAGCAGAAAGAATATATATTGACAGGGTTTGAAAACAGAGCAATAGTCATTGGTATTTTCGTAGACTGTTCTAAAGTTTTTGATTTGGTTAACCATAACATTCTAGTGGAAAAAATAAGCTATTATGGAATCCGAGGACATACATTACCTCTCATCAAATCCTACTTATCCAACAGAACCCAAATTGTGAAAATCGACACCTTTACTTCCAAGGACAGATCCGTCCAGAGTGGAGTACCACAGGGAAGTATTTTAAGACCTCTACTTTTTAATATTTATCTGAACGATATCATCAATATTAACCCTGAGGCAAAGTTTATTGTTTACACGGATGACATAAGTATTTTCTTCGCTGGTAATGATATTCATGATCTAATAGAACAATGTAACGATACAATGAAAAATATAGAGGAGTGGTCTGCATTAAATTTAATGAAAATAAATATAAGCAAGACAAAAACAGTCATATTAAGGCCATAGAACAAGCGCATACCTCCACATCAATACGTTATGTTACATTCCCAAAGTATTGAAATTACCGAGAATTTCAAGTGTCTGGGCGTTATCATCTCAGCCATCATGTCATGGGATAATCACATCAATTACGTCCTAAATAAAGCAAGCAAAGTCACTGGTGTAGTAGGCCTTGTAAGCTACATTCGTCGCACATGTATTAAACTTTTACTACATAATTCACTTTTTCAATCTCATTTAAAATATTGTCAAATATTATGGGGTAACACAACACACACCAATCTAGAATGTACTTTCCTGTTACAAAAAAAAATGTCTGCGCCACGCATACAGCGCTTCTTACACAGCATCGACGATAACTTTCTTTAACAATTCGGGCGTGATCCCTGCACATAATCTGTACAAACAAGGTAACTGTCGGAACGTAAACAACCTATGTAACCTTGCCCAACTTCAAAGAAAAGCTCCAAGTTAAAGTACCAGACACATAGAGGAATGGTTAGTGCCAACACCGCGTTCAAACTACGTAAAAACTGCTTCAATACACAATACGTACACTAATAAACACCTATAAATCACTATAGTTTGATCTTTTTATGGCCTCCTTCAAAGAACTTAAAAGATTGTATGTGGTTTCTGCATTGATTCAAGTTGCAATGTTAAGACATCTTTGATTTCGTTGCCTTTTAAGATAAAAGTGCGGGTTGAAATATGGTGTTAAAGCACTAGTATGCCCTGTATATGTGCGCGTGTGTGTGGCTTTGTGTTTGTATAATTATGTAAAAGTGTATCTGTATAATTATATGTGTTTTTTTTTGTGTAATATTGCCTCACTGCCAAAATACAAAGGGTTCTAGGCTAGTCAAGCTGGCCGGGGAAAGCTTAATCCCCCCATCCGTATCTCACAAAGATGCCAAATAAACTTACTATTATTATTATGTGGCGACCACTGCGCACAGACTTACGCAGCCTCCGTCTCGTCATTGATTAGCCCGGCGTGACACAGCTACCTGCTGCAACACGCTTCCGATAAAAGACAGCGCCACGCAGTTCCGTCGGAGGCTTACGTCACCACTGCTGGCTATATAACCCAAGCTACCAAGCTTGGTTTCATGTTTGTTTCTCTAACCTTTCGAAGCGCAGCATCGGCATGCTTGCCTTGCTGCTGCTACTACGTTAATAAACATCGTTTTGTTTTATGTTGGGATCCGTCCTTCACGACTCCGCATCCCACATCTGGTGACCCGGAAAACGAACAAACCGCACCGCCATGACCCGGACCTTGGAATGACCTTCCAGAAGATTCCACGGGACCTTCACGCCGAGTCAACCGACCTCTGACACGCCTATCACGATGGCGCTGCGGCCGGATGAAACCACGGCGCACTGCATCTTGCTGCCGCCGGAGTTTCCCGAATTCTGGCCGCAATGTCCAGCCATCTGGCTCATCAAGATGGAGGCTGGTTTCTCCCTGCGAAACATCGTCTCGCAGCAGGACAAGTACGCCATCACGGTAGCTTTGCTTCCTCCTGCTCTGCGACGCGTTGTGCCTCCTCTTGGGCCGCAGGCATACGACCAACTTCGAGGGTTCGTGCTAGCCCCACCGCAACCGGCAGCAACCGTGCCCGCACCTGCCGCAGCAACCGCACCTGCCTCAGCAACCGTGCCCGCACCCGCCGCAGCAACCGTGCCCGCACCCGCCGCAGCAACCGTGCCCGCACCCGCCGCAGCAACCGTGCCCGCACCCGCCGCAGCAGCCGTGTGCGCACCCGCCGCAGCAGCCGTGCCCGCACCCGCCGCAGCAGCCGTCCGCACCCGCCGCAGCAGACGTGCCCCCGGCAGCCGCTTCGGCGGACGTGCCCCCGGCAGCCGCTTCGGCGGACGTGCCCCCGGCAGCCGCTTCGGCGGACGTGCCCCCGGCACCCGCTTCGGCGGACGTGCCCCCGGCACCGCCCGCTTCGGCAGACGAGCCCCCGGCACCGCCCTCTTCGGCAGACGAGCCCCCGGCACCGCCCGCGACGGCAGACGAGCCCCCGGCACCGCCCGCGACGGCAGACGAGCCCCCGGCACCGCCCGCGACGGCAGACGAGCCCCCGGCACCGCCCGCGACGGCAGACGAGCCCCCGGCACCGCCCGCGACGGCAGACGAGCCCCCGGCACCGCCCGCAACGGCAGACGAGCCCCCGGCACCGCCCGCGACGGCATCAGCACCTCCTGATCCTGTGTGCGACACCCGAACCAGCGCTGCTTGTCAGGTGTTCGCTGACACCACGGTTGTCGCCCTAACCGAGCCACCTCAGACTGTCCCGACCACGCTGGTTGGCTTCGAACATCATACTGTCCCGACCGCCGATCCTGCCCAAGCTGTCGAGCGGCAGCGCAAACATGACGACGCCCGCACCGACCGCGACCACTCGGTCCCAGTCTCCCTGGGCGGACCAGCACAAGGCCACACCTGGCACCCCAACCCTGGTCATCCGCAGAATCTGGGGCCAAGGCCCAACATCATTCTGGCGCCGCCGCGCATGATGCCGCCCCCCCTCGTTTGCCATAGTCCCGGGACAGCCCCTGACACTACAACAGCTACAGGCCATGCTGCACGTGCAGACCATGCTCCCAGCCCACGCTGGGTGCGTTCCAGACAGACCAGCACCAGTCCCTGTCGTAGATACCGACGTTCACCCAGCCGCAGATACTGGCGCAGGACCACCACCATCATGGCACCCTGTCGGCGCCCCTCATCTCGACGAGCGGCAGTATGGTGTCCTCTGTGCCCGTCGCGCCCGCACCAGTCACAGAGAGCGTGCAGATTGTGGTGAGCAAGGTTCCACAGACTCCGGCAGTGACTCCCCAGCAGCGCATACAGGTTTTTCTAGCGCACGATGGCAGCGTCGTACTGCACCCTCACGGCAGCACCCTGTCATCCAGGACTGCGCCGGCACCCTCCCCGGTACTGGTGGCCACGACGGTCCCGCCTTCGTCGACGAGCGCGCCCGGTGCGACCTCTCTTTCGCGGATCCACTCGGCCCTCCTGAAGCGTCTCTCCGCAGCGCCGCCCGTCAGCGGAACAGCTCGCAAAAGCCACTAGGTTTCTACACCCGTCCTCTACGCCACTCTCAGCCCCGACCCCCAGGAAAAAATTGAGCACCCGTTCGCCACTCCGTGTTACCGACCAGGACAGGACCGACTCAAGCCCGCGTACATCGCGGCGAACGACCCTGGCAGCGCCACTCTTTCAACTGGCGTCCGTCCACAGCCACCGACGTCGCAGCCCGCTCCTTTCACGACACGCTCTGGACGTCTGGTACGCCTCCCAGATTTCTACAGACCCTGAGGGCTCTGCACTCCGCGGGGGGGGGGTGATGTGGCGACCACTGCGCACAGACTTACGCAGCCTCCGTCTCGTCATTGATTAGCCCGGCGTGACACAGCTACCTGCTGCAACACGCTTCCGATAAAAGACAGTGCCACGCAGTTCCGTCGGAGGCTTACGTCACCACTGCTGGCTATATAACCCAAGCTACCAAGCTTGGTTTCATGTTTGTTTCTCTAACCTTTCGAAGCGCAGCATCGGCATGCTTGCCTTGCTGCTGCTACTACGTTAATAAACATCGTTTTGTTTTATGTTGGGATCCGTCCTTCACGACTCCGCATCCCACAATTATAATTATTATTGTTGTTGTTATTACTATTATTATTATTATTATGTAGCGAAGCTTATTGGAACCCTGAAGTGGGTCGTCCTCTCCGGCCCCATCTAGTGGGTTGCCCTCTTCGGACAGAGCGCAGCTCGCGCAGAGTCGGCCCCGCCTTGACTGTCGCTGTCGTTCATCTTCGCCGAGTGTCCGCCAATAAACATCTTTATAATTTGGTGGAGAGTGCTGTGCCCTTCACACAACTACGGTCAGCATTCAATGCCCTTGGAGCTGCGATCCCGTGCCGTGCCCTCTACCATGACTCAAGATGCCGCCCAGCAAACGCCTCCCCCTGCTCCGACATCCTCTCCTGGTGTCCCCCGTATCCGCGACCCTCCTGGTTTCACCGGCGCGGATGGCACCGACGTCGAGGACTGGCTCGCGATTTACGAGCGTGTCAGCGTACCCAATAAATGGGACGAGGCAGGAAAACTAAGCAACCTGGTTTTCTACCTCGCGGGTGTCGCAAGCCTATGGTACAACAACCACGCTTCCGATTTCACTACGTGGTCCGCTTTCAAGACCGCCATCGTCGACGTGTTTGGCCGCCCTGCCGTTCGTAGGCTGCAAGCTGAACAGCGTTTACGTGAACGAGCCCAGCAGTCCGGCGAGTCTTTCACGAGTTACATTGAAGACGTCCTGGACTTGTGCAAGAAAGCCAATGCGACCATGCCTGAGTCTGACAAGATCCGGAACGTCATGAAAGGCATCGACGACAATGCCTTCACCATGTTGCTCGCGAAAAACCCTAGCACTGTGGCTGAGGTCATCACACTGTGCCAAAGCTACGAGGAGCTACGCCGGCAGCGGCTGATGACGCGTCGACCTCCATCACGCGACGCCGATCTCGCTGGCATGTCGGCCATTTCGGACCACTCTGTCTTGCTCGCCGAAATCAAGTCCTTCGTGCGCGAGGAGATTGCCCGCCAGTTCTCTCTACTGGCCTTCGCTCACCCGCAGCCTGTTGAACAGCCGTCGAGCACACTGCTGCCTCCCCTACGCCGGGCTATTGAGCAGGAAATCGCAGAGGTCATGCCGGTGTGGCATACTTTTCTTCTTCTTCTGGCACGACGCACTTGGGACATAAACTAGTAGTTTATGGGTAGTCTGCTGTGGAGAAAGAAGAAGTAGTTGGAACAATGGCGGAGATACAATAATAAACCGCGCTGTGTTTTCGGAACCGCGTTTCAGTGTGCTATATTTATTGGTGACCCGGACGTGATGCGATGAATGCGGAACTTGTTCTCGACTTGAATGAACCATAAGGAGGGATCGGCAAGCCACAGCTGTGGTAGCGTTATGGTAGTAGTACCTCCAACAACGCCGGAAGAGGGTACATGGCCAGGTGCAGTGGCAGCGGTACCAGGGCTGAGGCCGTCGAGATGCTCACGCTGCTCCATGGAAGGTCGCGTTCGTAGTCCGGGTCACCAATAAATATAGCACGTAGTCTGCGTAGTCTGCGACGTTTTCTCGGACTCGTCAATTTTTATCGCCGCTTCATCCCTACATGCTCTACACTGCTGCAGCCTCTGGAAGCACTACTCTCGACTTCGCAAGCCGAGTCAGCCGCACTTCCCTGGGACACGGTCGCGGATCAATCTTTTGCCGCCGTTAAGACCAAACTCGCCCAGGCCACCCTCCTCCATCACCCTTCACCAACTGCTCCCACTAGCCTCATGGTGGACGCTTCTTCAGAAGCAGTTGGAGCCGCTCTTCATCAATGGATCAATGGTGCATGGGCTCCAATTTCCTTCTTCTCCCGCAAGTTACGCGACACTGAGCGCCGATACAGTACTTTCGGACGGGAGCTCCTCGCGGCCTACCTTGCGGTGAAGCATTTCAGGTACTTCCTTGAAGGGCGACAATTTGCCATTCTTACTGACCACAAGCCACTTGTTTCGGCTTTACGTTCCTGCAGTGCCACGCACACTCCTAGAGAACTTCGGCACCTTGCTTTCATTGCCGAATTCACCACAGACATACGTTATGTAAAAGGCAGCTTTAACAGTGCAGCGGACGCTCTCAGTCGTATTACCATCAATGCCACGACAGGCACCACCGACCTTTCATTGTCTTCGCTCGCGGAGGCACAGGTATTAGACCATGAGCTTCCACGACTCCGATACTCTACTTCCCTCCGACTGGAACAAGTCAACTTTCCCGACGACGACGTTACGCTCTGGTGCGATGTTTCACACAACTGCACTCGTATCTATGTTCCTTCACAGCTGCGTCGTGCTGTTTTTGACACCCTCCACTCCATCTGCCATCCAGGCGTAAGAGCTACGCAACACCTGGTCACTGAACGCTATGTCTGGCCGCGCATACGCGCTAACATTCGTGACTGGGTTCGCACTTGCACAGCGTGTCAGCGTATCAAGGTACAACGGCACACCAAGCCTCCATGGGGAAAATTCCCTCTCCCTGATGCACGTTTCGACACCATTCATTTGGACATTGTCGGGCCTTTACCTCCATGTCGGGGAAATACGTATTTGCTTACGTGTATTGACAGGTACACTAGGTGGCCTGAAGCAGCTCCAATGCCTGACATCACGGCAGAAACAGTTGCTCGTACCTTTCTTGCTACCTGGATTAGCCGTTTCGGTGTACCATCAACGGTGACTACCGATCGAGGCAGACAGTTTGAGTCAGCGCTTTTCACCTCTGTCACATCTCTACTGGGTTGTGCGCGTATTCGCACAACTGCGTATCATCCAGCATCAAATGGCTTAGTGGAGAGACTCCACCGTCATCTAAAAGCAGCACTCGCCTCGCAGCCTCACGCCGAAGATTGGGTATCACACCTACCCATCGTGCTTCTCGGCCTGCGTTCAACACTTCGGCCAGAACTTGCCTGCTCTGTAGCCGAGATGGTTTATGGCTGCACACTCCGTTTGCCTGGTGACCTCGTCAGCCCCGTTACTACGCAGAGTGTTTCGGATCCATCTTCTTTCGTCCAGCGTCTGCGGGTCTTCATGCAAAACTTGCGCCCATCACCAACTTCAGCTCACACTAAGAACGACGTTTTTCTGCCGGCAAACCTACAGACATCTTCACACGTTTTTGTTCGTGTCGATGCGTCTCGCCGTGCTCTTCAGCCTCGCTATGACGGTCCTTTCCCAGTCATCAAGCGTTCTGAACATCATTTTACAATCCTGCGTAATGGGTATGAAGACACAGTCAGCATTGAAAGGATCAAGCCGGCACCCATTCTGACAAGCTCCGTCTGATCATTTTTTTTTTCTTCAAGTGCCCACGGCCACTTGTCTGCAGGGGGGGGCCTATCTGTGGCATACTTTTCTTCTCTGGCACGACGCACTTGGGACATAAACTAGTAGTGGGTAGTCTGCTGTGGAGAAAGAAGAAGTAGTTGGAACAATGGCGGAGATACAATAATAAACCGCGCTGTGTTTTCGGAACCGCGTTTCAGTGTGCTATACCGGAATACCACCAGCCCCCTCGGGCGACTGTGCCGCTCAGTTACGCGCAAGTTGTCGCCAGGCCGCCTCCAGCGATTCCTGTGGTTCCCCCACATACTTACGCCGGAGCCGTCGCAAGGCCTCAGGCCTTCGAAGAGAGTGTGCCGGCTGCGTACGCCGACGTCATCCATACGCCACGACTGCAGCCCACCATGCAGTCATATCAGCAGCCACCCCGTCCCTCGCGTCCTGCGACATGGATGGGACCTAGCCCGGCAAGCCGATGGCGCACTTCCGACAACCGCCCCATCTGCTTTGCGTGCGGTTGCGCCGGTCACATCGCCCGCTATTGCAATCGCATGCAGGCGCCTCGATTCGGATCGACCGTCACCAGCCAGTCCAGCCGCCCATACTACGAGCCGCCGCCGCCTATGTCACCGACGTCACGCCCGTCTCCATCTACCCGCCGTTCGCCGTCCCCAAGACGCCGCTCACTGTCACCGATGCGGCCCCGTCCGGTCGCGCGCGACCAGGAAAACTAGTCGTCGCAGTCCAAGAGGCAAGGGCTGCGACGCTATCGAACTGCCAAAGCCCTCAGCAAAGCCCATCGAACGTAGTAGACGTGTTTGTAGATGGCGTGCGCACATTGGCCCTTGTGGACACTGGAGCTGCCGTATCCGTTATGGACGCTAAATTTAGCCGACTACTACGAAAAGTGACGACGCCGCTTTCCGGGCTCTCCCTCCGTACAGCCAGCGCCCAAAGTATTCACCCGACAGCGGTGTGTACAGCCCGTGTCATCATTCAGGACGCTCTGTACGCCGTCGAATTCATCATCATTTCTTCATGCTCTCACGACGTCATCCTGGGTTGGGATTTTCTCGCTCGCCACGATGCCGTAATTCGTTGCGCACCAGCCGAAATAGAGTTCTCACCATTCTCCAATTTGACGCCGGCGAATAGTCCATCGGCTGCGACCAAGGTACTCGTCAAACACGACACAACAGTTCCTGCCAACTCGTCAACGGCTGTGTCCGTCTATTGCACCGGTCTCTCCGACACCGTTGCACTCCTTTCTCCCTCTGACCGCGTTTTCACCAGGAAAGGTTTGCTGGTGCCATTTGCGACCGTGCAAGTCACTCAGGGCGACACCGATATTTTCGTTACGAACCCATTCCCGTACACTGTTACGTTGGTGCGAGGGGAATGTCTCGGCAGAGCGGAAGCCCTCGAAGACGCACAAGTTATGGATGCACCGGGTGACACGCACTGTGCCAGCTCCCGTACGCTCAGTGCTGTTACCACATCCGACTCGTCACCCGCTGACGTGTTTGCTTCCTCCATTGCTGACAACCTTACGTCGGTCCAGCGATCCCAGCTTCTGTGCCTGTTGGAAGAATTTCGTTCTTCGTTCGATGTCGCGCAAACTTCTCTCGGCCGCACGTCTGCTGTCACGCATCGCATCGACACTGGCGCCCAACCACCACTGCGGCAACGTCCCTATCGCGTATCTCCTGCAGAGCGTCGTGTAATTAACGAGCAAGTCGAAGACATGCTTCGCCGCGATGTTATTCGACCCTCAAACAGCCCATGGGCGTCTCCTGTCGTTGTCGTTGCGAAAAAGGACGGCTCTGTGCGGTTCTGCGTGGACTACCGACGACTGAATAAGATCACCCGTAAGGACGTTTATCCCCTCCCTCGAATAGACGACGCCATTGACAGCCTGCAAGGAGCAGAATTCTTTTCATCGCTCGATTTGCGCTCAGGGTACTGACAAGTCCCCATGGCTGATGACGCTCGACCGAAGACAGCGTTTGTCACACCCGACGGCTTGTAGGAATTCAACGTCATGCCGTTTGGGCTGTGTAATGCGCCCGCGACCTTTGAGCGCATGATGGACACCGTTCTGCGCAACTTGAAATGGCACACGTGCCTGTGCTACCTCGACGACGTCGTCGTTTTCGCCCCGGACTTCTCCACGCATCTTCAACGCCTGTGGCTTGTTTTGACGCCTTTGAGCGACGCCGGGCTACAACTGAACCTAAAGAAGTGCCGATTTGCAGCACGGCAGCTGACAATACTAGGCTACGTCGTATCCAAGGACGGAATTCTCCCCGATCCAGCCAAGCTTCGGGCCGTGACAGAGTTCCCCAAACCTACGTCCGTCAAAGAACTGCGCAGTTTCGTAGGACTATGCTCCTACTTTCGGCGCTTCATACGAAACTTCGCGACCATCATATCGCCGCTGACGAAGCTCCTTGGCAGCAACGGGCCCCTCAATACGTGGTCGTCAGAGTGTGACGCCGCTTTCGCGAAGCTCCGTCGTTTGTTGACGACTCCTCCGATACTACGCCACTACGACCCTGCGGCCCCTACAGAGGTACACACGGACGCCAGCGGTGTGGGCCTCGGCGCTGTCCTTGCACAGCGCAAACCTGGGTTTCCGGAATATGTCGTGGCATATGCAAGTCGCACGCTTACTAAAGCCGAGACCAATTACACCGTCACGGAGAAAGAATGTCTGGCAATCATCTGGGCCCTTACAAAGTTCCGACCTTATTTGTATGGTCGCCCATTTGATGTCGTCACCGACCATCATGCGCTGTGCTGGTTGTCGTCATTGAAAGATCCCTCAGGCCGTCTCGCCCGTTGGGCACTTCGCCTGCAAGACTACAACATCCGCGTACTGTACCGCAACGGACGCCAGCATGCTGACGCCGACGCCCTGTCGCGCTCTCCCTTGCCTGACGACAGTGCCCACAGCTCAGTGTCTCCCCTTGCCGTTTCTTCCATCGACATTCACACCATAGCTACCGAACAGCGCAAGGATCGCTGGATTGCCTCACTGATAGACTTGCTGACTGATCCGTCGGCAACACCACCCACTCGCGCGTTGCGTCGTCAAGTCCACCATTTCGCCGTTCGCGACGACCTCCTCCACCGACGCAACTACAGCGGCGACGGCCGCCAGTGGCTACTAGTAATACCCCGAAGTCTGCGTTCTGACATATGCGAGTCGTTCCACTCTGATCCGCAGTGTGCGCATTCTGGGGTATCGAAAACTTACCACCGCATCCGTCAACGGTACTTTTGGCGAGGGATGTACCGCTACGTCAGAAGTTCGTTCGCTCCTGCATCGATTGTCAGCGCCGCAAGACTTCAACGCACCTGTCGCCGACAGGTCTGCAACCTCTACCTTGCCCTGACCGGCCGTTTGGGCGTGTTGGCATCGATTTGTATGGGCCACTTCCTCTGACGTCCGCTGGTAACCGCTGGGCCATCGTCGCTGTAGACCACCTCACGCGATACGCCGAAACTGCCGCCCTCCCAGCGGCTACAGCGCGCGATGTGGCCTCCTTCCTGCTCCACCGATTCATGCTACGTCACGGTCCACCTCAGGAGCTGCTCAGTGATCGAGGCCGTGTCTTCTTGTGAGAAGTCGTCGAAGCCATTCTAAAGGAGTGCAACGTTCTTCACCGCAAAACTACTGCTTACCACCCGCAGACGAATGGCCTCACCGAACGCTTTAACCGTACGCTCGGCGACATGCTCTCCATGTACGTCGCCGCCGATCACACCAATTGGGATGCCATTCCGCCCTTCGTCACCTACGCCTACAATACCGCCGCTCAGAGCACCACTGGTTTTTCTCGCTTTTTCTTATTGTATGGCAGGCACCCCTCGCACACAATCGACACAATCCTTCCATACAAGCCGGATCGGTCTGAGTGTGCGCCGATTTCTGCTACCGACCGACTTGCTGAAGAGTGTCGCGAACTTGCCAAGACCTTCACTACGCATGACCAAGAGCGGCAGAGGAGCATTAGCGGTGACAGAATCACTTCTGAGCCGACGTTCCTCCCTGGAGCGCTCGTATGGCTCTCGATCCCTACCACTGCACCTGGCCTCTCTTCAAAACTACTGCCCAAATACGAAGGCCCCTACCGTGTCGTTGAACGCACATCCCCTGTAAACTACCTGATCGAACCCATCGATCCATCCTCGGACATGTGCCGTCGAGGGCGCGACATTGTAAACGTGGAGCGCCTCAAGGCGTACCATGACCCGCTCATTGTGACAAGTTGTTAGGTCGCCAGGCGGCTCCCTTTTCGCACCCGGAGTAATTGTAGCGAAGCTTATAGGAACCCTGAAGTGGGTCGTCCTCTCCGGCCCCATCTAGTGGGTTGCCCTCCTCGGACAGAGCGCAGCTCGCGCAGAGTCGGCCTCGCCTTGACTGTCGCTGTCGTTCATCTTCGCCGAGTGTCCGCCAATAAACATCTTTATAATTATTATTATTATTATTAGGATCCAGAAAGCTGGCTGGAGGCATATGACCGGGTTGCCATGTTCAACGACTGGGACATTGACGAGAAGTTTCGCCACGTCTAATTCGCCCTTGAGGATGGCGCAAGGACCTGGTTCGAGAATCGAGAGTCCACGCTAACATCATGGGACCTCTTCCGCACCGGATTCCTGAAGACCTTCACGAGCGTCGTCCGGAAAGAGAGAGCTGAAACCCTTCTGGGGAACCGTGTACGGCTCCCCAACGAGAACATCTGGATGTACACCGAAGAAACGACTCGCCTATTCCGCCAAGCCGACCCCGCCATGTCCGCCATGTCCGGTGTTCACTTCTTGATGCAGGGAGTCAAGGAAGAACTCTTCGCCAGACTTGTGCGTAAACCACCACCCAAGATGGTATCGGAATTCATTTGGGAGGCCACAACATTTGAAAAGGCACTAGAAACCCACACCAGGCAACATCCGCACGCCCACGACGAGCTACGGGGATGTTCAAGTGCTGGGAACCAACGGCATGTTCGAGACGATCAGAGCAGTCGTGCATGAGGAGCTACAGATGATGTTCTCCAGATCGCAACCTCAGGTGGATTCAATAACCGAAATCGTTCGTGAGGAAGGCCGGCAACCAGTGGGAATTCCCGAACCACCGCAACCTCATCTGGAAGCTATACGCGCTGCGCTGCTGCACTGCGTCGTAACGATCCCCCTCCGAGCCCACGTGAAGACGCCGCTGCGGCGCATTTGCGCCGCCAGACACCGCCGCCGCTGCCGCCGCCACCGACACCATACAGCCCCCTTTCGGCCAGCGTTACACCCCGAGGAAGACCGATGTTTGACGCATCCCGGCCACTTCCCACTCTCCTACCACTTCGAGAAACTGGTCGCACCTACCGCCGCTGCCATTACCGACAAATTGGACTGCGTGGTTTCATGATCCGGTTGTCAATACCAATCGTGCCGAGGCGCCACATAGCCGATTCGTCGCACTCGACACCAGCCGACATGAGGAGGGCACAAGTCGCGGTAGCCTTGCAAGGTGAGCTTGTTCCCTGTACGGTCAACCCAAAAGACGTTTCGACCGCAGTGAGTTCCTCATTGAGGCGATCAATGCTTCCGGTTGGCAACCTTGCAGTAAGCGTCTCAGCCAATCAAGATGCTCATGCCATCTGGGTGCCAAGTCTCTGGATCGAACAGATTCGCAGCTTCGTGTTTCCTGGCGCACAACAGCTCGAGCACTTCAGTGTTCCGCGGTGAACTTGTCGCGGAGCATACCTCGGGCACCTCTAGTGCTTCCAACGCCACGGTGCTGTCGTTGAATCGTTCACGCAGCGTGACGGAAACGCGTTGACAGCGCAAATGATGCCGCGTCTTTGCATTTCCGAACGTCACCAGTGATAGCTATTCGATTCCAAGGGCTCTACACCGCAACCTCTTTGAAACGTCGGTGCGGATAAACGAACGCTTGCTGCCGCTGTCCAGCATCACACGCACCAGGAGTCGTCGTGGTCCGCTCTCCGCCCAAACACGACCAGTCTGAAGCAGCACTGACTTGGCTGCCTTTTCACCAGTTGAGACCGTGGTTACTGTAGGTGAAGCAGTGCCAGACGTAACCAGCTGCTCCGTCGTTTTTGGAGAAGCGGTCATTGCGAGAGCGTGACAATTCGCAGAGGACCGTTAGGTGTGGGCGTCGGCACTTGCTGCACGTGAGGTTCCGGGAAACTCGGCAAAATTGCGTGACATGGTTGCACGTTCCGCACCTGTAGCAGCAACGAGCGTTGCGCAACCTGGCTTTTTTCTCTTCGAAGGACATGTCGGCCGTGCATTCTTTGAGGCTGTGAGTTCTGCTGTCGCACAGTACGCAAGACGGAGTGCGCTGCTGTAGCGATTCCGTCGCAGCTAGCGCAGATGCCTGTGGAATAGCATGTGCAGATCTTGTCGGCGAATTCATGTCATCAGGTACCATAGTCGAGTTGCGAGGATGCTACGGCAATGCTTCTTGCTTTCCCTCTTCGCGCACTTCGACCTGGATTTTCAAAAAGGACAAAATGTTGGTCGCCTTGTGCGTTCTTGCTTCAGGTGTTGTGTGCTCAGCTTGTGCGTCACCATCCTGGGAGCTCTCCTCTTTCTTCTTTCGTCTGTACAATATAGCCAAGTCTTCTGGCAAGCACCTCATCAGGACGCGAATAAGCAGAACAGTGTACTGATCAGGTGGTACACTCAGGTCTTCGAGCGCACTTACGCGGAAACGCACGGTGTCATGCCATGCGACATGCGAAGCTTCTCCACTTCTTTAGAACTCCTTACCGGTGACAGTGCAAGAAGCTGGTCGATGTGTTCGTTCACCAGAAGTTCTTGTCGACCGAAGCGCTCTTTCAATGTCTTAACAGCAATGTCGTAGTTGTGGTCTGCCAGCCAGTATTCAGTATGTCAGTAATACTTGAATTTCTCGATCGGCGGCAACTCGGTGTTACTGTGAATTGTGGCGCTGTAGTGGTCCCAGAATTCTTGCCACTGACGTAAATCGCCGGCATGCGTCGTGACGTGAAGCGTCGGAAGTGCGACAGACCGGTAACGTGGCGCCGACAGGTCGTTGCGGCGCCCCAGCAGATCCGATGTTGCTCTGAGTGGCTGCTACCCGGTCGGCACTGGGTCCACTCCTACACGGGTCGCTGAGATGAGTCGAGTGTTCTCGCTGAGACAAGAAAAAAGTCACAGTTTCACCGCAACGGCGAAGCAATGAATGCGATAGCAATAAATTGTAATGTAACGCGAAGAACGGAAAGCAGCTCGAAATTGCCAGCGCGTCGCTCGAGCCCAAAGGACGCACGAAAAGAACGCACACAGGACGAGCGCGAACTAATGCGTCACAGCTCGACACTTGAAGCGCACTGCTCAAACATAAAGCAGAACGCACGAAACGAACGAACAGGTACACACAAGACGAGCGCGAACTAATTGACTCAGTTGTTACTTATTTCTGTTTGAACAGCGCGCTCCTTTCGCAAAAGCGGCCGCTGCAGCGAGCGAAGCGAAGCAACCCACCGGTCGCCCCTTCTTTCCTCGAGATAAGCGCACGAAAGCGACCACGCCATGTAGAGCGAAGAGCAACGGCGTTCGCAGGAGCGGGGCGACGATCCTTAAAGCGCGCCACACGCGCGCACGGCGCGCCATCTATGTGGCCACTAAGGAAGCATGCTGAATTACATGGTGTATATAAATAGCTCGGCGTTAGCAGGCTGAAAGACGGTGCTGTCGTGGCCTAACGTCTAACGCGGCGGGCTGCAAAGCGAGAGGCCGCCAGTTGGATTCCGCGCGTCGGAAAGAATTTCTGAATTATTTTTCTTTGTGGCTTCTATATATATATACATACTTATACATATACGTTGAATGACGGCGACGGGGACGGACATTTTCCAGCCGAGACTGTCCATATAATTGCTATCGCAATAAAAACTGCGTGTCAGCTATCGCGTACACAATCTTCTCGTGGTAGTCGGTTGCACCCTCGACTTCGCCTTCAATTGCCTCGTCTTCAGTGAGGTCGAGAATGTCTTTGTCTAGCTGGCGGAGCTCAACTTCCTTCGTTTTCAAAACGGCGACTTGCCTGTTGACCTCGCGCGCATCGGTATCGGGGTCCTGCAGTAGTCCTGTCAGGATCGTAATATTCTTTGATACGCTGGCCCTGACAGTCCCACGCACCTTCCGAAGATGCTCTGCCGAAGTCATGGCAGTGCACACGTGACCACTCCCGGGTTTCGGCACCGAATATAAATAACGAGGACCCGTGGTCGCAGACGTCTTTACTGTGCAAGGACTAGCTCCGAATCCCCCTTCGTTGTCCTCCCTCCGTCCCGTCTCTCGCGCCTCTCCCAGAGCACATGCCCCACTTTTTTATTTTAACACTATATAATATAACTTAATATTATATTACAATATAAAGCATAATATATATAGCGGTATATTAAAGAAATAAAATACAAAGCAATATTATAGAGGAAAAATGCAAACAAGGAACATTTCGCCAAATTTTCTGGAAGCGTATATGACTGAGAAATTGCAGTAATATTATTGATCTTCGAACACCTTAGGCAAACGCCTTTGCTTAAAGGGACCGACAACTGATTTTTTTCGACCCAGTTTTTTACGGCGCGACAGGAAGCTCACCCTTCGTAGCGTTTGTAGCTGCAGTGGTTTATCCGAAAAGCACGTAGTTATTTTATAAGCAGTATTTTTCGATCTGAAAGGCTCCAAACACGCATGGAGGCTTGCTCCAGCAACGCTGAGAATTGATAGCGATGCCGCTAGCCCTTGTGAAAGTTGTCGTTGAATTCGGCTTTCGCAGGAGTTACTGTAACTATGCTTAACCATTTTATTTTGAGCTTTCCAACCATTTTTAGAAAATAGCAAGCTGTTACAATGAGACAATGTGGCTTTATACACCTTCCCGGTATTTGTACAGCGTTGTGTGCGCCTGCGCCCAAGGTTGCCTGCGCCTGTGTCATGGATGGCTTGTCCCGGCGTCGTTACTCTCTCGATACACGAGCCAAGCCAAGTAATCGAAAACGTAATGGTGCATATGCACGGCCGCACCGAGTAGCAGCGCGCGTCATTTATGAGACGAAGTGAAGGTAGCAAAACTATGTCGCTCCAAAATCTTAGCGACCTGGAAACTGCGTGCACGGTTGCATGAGCACGCTGAAAAGTTGCTTAAGACGCGCTGACGAGCATGCATATCATTACGTCACGCGAAGGCAGCGCCACTTTAATGCATACTACTACCGCAGGCCTATATGTACATTATTATGGAGTAATACCTTTTAATATAAAGAAACGAACAATATTTCAATACTAACAATAAAATCGTCGACCGCGTACAGCAATCAACGGTCACGTGGCCGTCTTCATCGGATCATTCATGTTTTTGCCGCCAGAGGCGCCACAAGTCATTTTTCGCGACTTTCAATTAAGAAATAAAAATATAAATCCATCTCTCACCAAAAAAACAGGGTTGGTTTGAGTCAGTGCAACGGACAATCTTTACATCAGTGGAGTCAACTCACTTCATATTCTGGGCAGTTGTCGGTCCCTTTAATATCTAAGCGGAATTCGTCATTCAGTCAAGAAACGATACTCTCAGAGCAATTTTTCTGACAAACAGCAAAGAGACGATAAACCGAAATATTCGAAAGGCTGAGCAAAAACATTTTTTTTCTCTTCGAAATATTCTATCAAATCACTCACTCTAAGAAAAGATCGAGTAAAAAGGGCGCGTCTTTTTGTCCCACAGCAATAATCGTTATCTGGCTTGCTTGCGTTTCCTTTCTTGAAAACTCGGCGCTGGCCACTTTCCTACCAAGAATGCTATGTCACGCTGATAGCGCGCATGTCGTTCGTGATAGCGCCATGTCGTGCTTTGAAGTATAGCATACTTGCGGAGTTTTGTGATACCATTTGACTGTAAGTGTATCTAATCCGCCGTGTGAACGATCTAGCCATGGTCAAAAAGACCGTAAAGTGTACAGGGTGCGGAATGGGATGGAAAATAGAGGTTTGTACGGATGAGAAGACGGAGGGAGCTGACGCCAAGTGTAAGCAATGCGAGTTAGAGGCGAAAATGGAAATAATGATGGCTGCCCAGAATGAGCTCATGGTAAGAATCGCCGAGCTGGAGATTGCGTTGGCGACAGAGCGGGAAAAAACGATGGCTATGGGGGAAAGGCTTCAGTCAGCCGAGGAGGGGTTAGCAAAGGTAGTCATGGCGAACAGGGAAGCAAGCGACAGCCGGGCATCGACCTCCGCCGTGGTAGACGCGAAGGGGGAAACAGGTTTGGAAAAGACAGGTGCAAGGGTCACAGGACCCAGCTTCCGCGAAGTAGTTTTGGGAAGGGGAGGGGACAAAGCAGAAGTGGCACGCGCTAATAACCGAGGCAGTGGCCAGGTGCGGGACGGTCCAGCAGAAGAGTCGGAGCACGTGATAATCGCCGGGGACTCGAATTTAGTTAGATGCGAAGAAGCAGTCAAGGAAAGGGTGAGAGGCGACAAACGAGTTTTAATAGGGAAGTTCCCGGGACATAGGCTGGGATCAGTGATGAGACAAGCTAGCGCAAAACTCGCAACTAAGGCTAATGGACGTAACCTCGTGATAATCGCGGAAGGTCTAAACGACGTCTTGAATGAAGAATCAGCCGAACTCGCGATCACATTGGCGAAAGGGGTCGATGACATGCGCGCCATTTCCCCTCAGGTGCAGATAGTGGTATGCACAATACCGGAAGTACCAGTGAGGAATATCAACTTGCAAAGAGCTGTTGTCGACGCAAACAAAGAGATATGGCGAATTAGTCGAGAGAAGGGCTTCGAGGTAGTGGATATAAACAGGGAGGTGCACAGGTGGGGCGGTTTCCAAAGAGACAGAATTCACTTCGATAAGAGGCTTGGTCATGAGGTGGGCTGGCGACTGGCAGGACGCACAGTAGCTTTTTTGGGGGGCACGCGAGCCCTTCGGTGCCCAGGGTAGCTTGTAATGAGGAAAAACCAGGGGGACTCTTCGACAGGCAATATAGCGAAAAACCAGAGAAAAGGTAAAAGAAGGGAGAAGGCGCGTGTTGCAATTAGTTACATAAACATGCAGGGTGGCAGAAAAAAGGCAAAATGGTTAGAGATTGAGGAACAGTTAAACAAGGAACAGATAGGTGTTTATGCGGTTACAGAAACACACCTTAGAGACTTGGAAGAGCCACCACATATTGACAATTATATTTGGGAAGGATGTAACAGGATCACATCAGAAAGGAGAGGTGGGGGTGTCGGAATGCTAATCCATAGCAGAACAAAATTGGATAGAGTGAAACAAACGTGTTCAGAGCATATGTGGGTTTCGGGCACAGTAGGTGGAAAGAAAACGTGGCTAGGTGTAGCTTACTTGTGGACGGGGAATAACTGCAGAGAAAAGAATCTGGAGATAGTGAAATGCATAAGCACCGATATTAAAGAATTTGGTCATGATGCCGAAATAATCCTTCTAGGGGACATGAACGCTCACATTCATGACCTCGACGGATATTCAGACACCAATGGCAAGTTATTGCTAGATCTCTGCGAGCAACATAGTCTTGAGATAGTTAACGTGGGGCCTAAGTGTGAGGGGCAGATCACGTGGGAAGTCGGAAACCGGCAATCGAGCATTGATTATTGTCTCATGACAGAAGGAATATATGACAAACTTAGACAGATGAGAATAGACGAGGAAGGCATTAACAGCTTGAGTAGTGATCATAAACGCATAATATTACAAATGGGATATAAAACTGATAATAAGAACATAGCATCAAAGTTTGGCAGCTTGTATCTAAATGACAAACAAATAACAAATATAGCCGCAAGAGTCGAGGAAAAAGTAGACGAACTACCAGGTAAAGACTGGAAGTATAGTGAGCTGCTACATATAATCACAAAAGAAATGGAAAAAGAGAAGAAAACTATTTGTTGGAAAGGAAAGAGAAAGCCAAAAAGTTGGTGGAACAAAGAAATCCGGGAGGCGATCGAGAAGCGACGTGAGGCATCACGGGAGCACAGACAAGCAAAAAAGGAGAAGCGGCCACAGGACGAAGTCAACCAAATATGGGAAATATATTTAGAGCAAAAATCCATTGTGCAGAAATTAGTCGAGGCAAAAATTAAAGGTGAAAGTGAACGCTGGATGACAGAGATTCGCGAAAAGAAGAAGGCCGCGCCTAGAATATTTTGGAGCCACCTAAAAGCGCTGGGTAGGAAGTCTGTCACTATGCAACAACATATGGTAGATGAAGGAGGAAATCAATTGGAAGGGTATGAAGCGCTAGGTTACATCCGAAAGATAACAGCCGATTCGTTTAAAAAGGTCGCCCAGGGGATTCCCCCGATGAGTAAAATTACGCAAAGGAGTGCAACCGACGAAGATGTAGTACTAGAGAATTTCAATTGGAAGAAAGCCGAAGGAAAAATTCCTAAGCGCACTACGCCGGGCTTAGATGGGGTTCCCGTCAGCCTCATTAACGAACTCGGACATAACACTAAAGAAGCACTGCTGAAAGCCGTAGAAAAGTGCTTACAGGAGAGGGAAATACCAGACAGTTGGCGAAAAAGTACAACGAACTTAATCTATAAAGGCAGGGGAGAAAAGGATAACATTCGCTCGTATAGACCGCTAACAATTACATCCGTGCTATACAGGTTGGCGATGCAGGCAGTAAAATTAAAAATAGAAGCGTGGGCAGAACAAAATGATATTCTGGGAGAACTTCAGAATGGATTTCGAATCGACAGGCGGTTAGACGATAATCTGTTTGTTCTTACCCAGTGTATAGAAATATCGAAAATAGAAAACAGGCCCTATACGTAGCTTATCTAGATATTACCGGGGCGTATGACAACGTCAATCAGGAAATTTTGTGGGATATACTGAAAGAAGTGGGCATAGGTGACGACTGTATACAGCTTTTGAGGGAAATATACCGAGAAAATACAGTTTGTATAGAATGGGAAGGAATAAGTAGCAAGGACAGCGTTGAAATTAGCAAGGGGCTGAGACAGGGATGCCCTTTGTCCCCGCTGTTATTCATGCTGTACATGGTGAAGATGGAAAAAGCGCTAGAAGGTAGCAACATTGGATTTAATTTGTCACACAAACAGGTCGGCACGATGGTTGAGCAGAAGCTTCCAGGTCTATTTTATGCTGATGATATTGTCTTATTTGCGGACACTCAAGATGATATACAGCGACTGGCAGATATATGCGGAAGGGAATGTGAGGCTCTAGGACTAGGATTTAGTGCAACAAAATGTGGATTGATGGTATTCAATGATCACGAAGACCATGCGGTCTTTATACAGGGCCAAAAAATACCGAGGGTAAGTGAGTACAAGTACCTCGGAGTATGGGTAAATGAGGGGGATAGATATATGGAGGTACAAGAGAAAGCATCGGTAGCAAAGGGAAAGAGGAATGCTGCAATTATGAAGCACAGAGCGTTATGGGGGTACAATAGGTACGAGGTTCTTCGAGGGCTGTGGAAGGGTGTGATGGTCCCGGGGCTTACATTTGGGAACTCAGTGGTGTGCATGAAGTCAGAGGTACAATCAGGAATGGATGTAAATCAATGGTCGGTGGGCCGCCTCGCGTTGGGCGCTCACGGGAAGACGACAAATGAGGCTGTAAAGGGTGATATGGGATGGACAGGCTTTGAAGTGCGGGAAGCTCAGAGCAAAATGAGATTCGAAGAGAGGCTAGGAAAATGAAGAAGAGTAGATGGGCAGAGAAGGTTTTCAGGTATTTGTATAGAAAAAGCGTTGACACGCAGTGGAGAAAAAGAACTAGGAGGCTCACCAGTAAATATACGGCTAACAGTGCGGGCGATATGGCAACAAGGAGCATTAAGCGGAAGGTCAGAGAGGCGGAGAGGACTTATTGGATGGCAGCGATGGAAAAGAAGCCGGCTCTGAGTAACTACCGAAAGGGAAAAAACGAAATAAGGAGGGAAAGGTTTTATGATAATTCAAGGGGAAGCGCTTTACTGTTTGAAGCACGGTCGGGCTGCCTTAGAACGCGTAGTTATAAAGCGAGATTCAGTAACGAAGAAGAACAATGTACATGCTGCGGGGAACTAAGGAAACGATGGAACATGTACTGATTGAATGTGGCGATATTCACCCAGGTATACGTGTGGGCACGAGTCTACATGAAGCCTTGGGTTTTAGGGACAACAATGGAAAGCTGAACACGTCCGCGATAGAAATAAGTAAGAGACGGTTAGAGTATTGGTGGCAGAAAAGTAGAGATAAAGAACAAAAATAAAGAATGGGGGAAAAATAAGGTCATTCTGCCTTAAGAGGCAGAGAGATAGACCGTGAATTTATATTTTTTGGTATAATAACATAGATTTAATCAATGTAGATAAGGTATTAGGCCAACATGAAACAAGGAAGTTTTTTTTTTCGAGCCTGGTGGCAGACATGTCAACGCCCCGTTGTAAAGGGGACGCTCATAGCATCCATCCATCCATCCACCAGAAAGTGCCGGGCACGCGGCGATATTGCAAGGAAAGGAAGGCAAAATAAATCACGATTATTGTTGTGGAACAAAAAGACGCCCTTTTTACTCGATATTTTCTTACAGTGCTGTTTTCAATCCAAGACATCAGCATGATTTTTTTTTCGAGTACACGGGAGATGGTCGCCAAAATTGCTGGGACGTTTGGCGTGGAATGACCCAAAAGCGTTTCTCAAAAGCATTTGATAAAATCTGCCACTTCAAAACTAATACAAAAAAATGAAATGAGTCGCGTACTTGCGTAACAGGCGGCAATTTGTGGACATAGCGGGTAGACAGACATGCAGCTTCCTTGCCCCTGGCGTGCCCCAAGGGTCTGTGATAGGACCCCTACTATTTTCGCTTGATATCAATGATAATGCGGATGCGCAGACTGAATGAAGTCACCTCTTTGCAGACTGCCGTTTGTCATTTTGTCGAGTAAAGAGCGCTCATCAACATTCTTTATTGAGTGAATCTTTAAGCATAATTTAGGATTGCTGCGCAGCGTACGACATGGAAATTAACTTCGAGAAATCAGTCTGCATGGGTGTCACAGCAAAGCAATCACCATTGCAATTTAGGAAGTATGAAAATCCGACGAACCATGAACATGAAGCATTTGCGGATTACGATGACGCATAATTTAACTAGGAATGAGCATGTTGCCAACATTTGTTGATCGGCTGAGCGAATGCTGAGAATGTTGCGACGTAAATCTCCTGAAATAAACTTGCACTACGATTGTTCGACCCACCCTGAAGCACGCGAGTATAGTGTGGTGCCCGTATCGGCTAAACCTAACAAATCAGACCCAGGGAGTGCACCGTCTTGCTGTACGCTTCACTTTTCCTAAATACAGAAGGAGTTAATCTCTGACTACGTTGATCGATAACACACACCTTTCAAGTACAGTTTCACGCAGGAAAATACCCAGGCTACATTCCTTTTTTACCAACTATAATGGTAGGTTAAACTGTGGCTGCACGCCTGGCCCTACTTGCGGCCTTCGGCCAAGTGTCACCTCGGTTGTTTCACTCGTACGTTGTTAGATCTTATGTGCCTAAAGTTGATGTTTACGCGTCCGATGTTCTACGACGAAAAGCGCTTCCCCGTCCACTTTCTTGGCTATTTCTGCGCATTTAATCCCTGGAAGTGTGAGCCAGCTCGCCGCCTGGGCTATGAGCGGTGCTGGCGAACTTTTGCGTTAAAGCCTAAAACAGAGATAGGTTTTTAACACGAAAGTGTTTTATGCAGGGGTGAACGAAAACTTTACTGACGTCATTTCCGTCACGAAAATGGCGTTCATAAAAGGCACACGAAATGATGAGAAAGGAAAAATTTCGTTGACGCGGTTGACCTCCTAGTCGTACCCAGGACATCTTGGACAGCGATAATAGGTGTCCGAAACTACCCAATGCACAAGGGCAGAAATTCGGCCTTGTTGGTAGGACATTAGGAAAATCGGCAGCCGTGGCACTGCCCGGAGAGTCGGCGCGTGGGAAGGGTGTATCCCGCCGGGGCAAAGGCTAGAGGTTTGTACTTGCGGCCGTGACAGGAAAACTTCGTCCTGGAAGCCACGGTACTCCGGTACTGACCAAAGAGCCGACGATAACGAAGGGGCAAGCGAGAAACTGGAGTTGAAGGACGCCATGGTCCCCGAATGGTGATTGCAGCGGTGGCAGGTGAGCAGTTGCCGAGGAGGCCTGCACGCCGTCCTCAAATCACGCTTGCTGTGGCTGCACGTTGGCGGGTGCCATGGACGAGGAAGCGTGTAAGCTTACGGTTCCATGGTTGTAGGCTGCGCCATTTTAAAAGAAGAGAGACATAGACAGCACCCTTGCTGCGGGCCGGCTGCTCTATTCTGCACTTTGACCTCCTTGTCCTCGCGCTGGCCGAGCGCGAGGGCCCAAGCTGTGAAGAGTGGTAAGCGCGACTAGACAGGGACGAAGAAAGAAAACAGACAAGGACACAGCGCTGTGTCCTTGTCTGTTTTCTTTCTTCGCCCCTGTCTAGTCGCGCTTACCACTCTTCATGGATGCAAACCAACTAGCCCGCCAACGTGTTTTAGCCCAAGCTGTGTTGCCGCGTTTGGTCATTGCAGTATATATATATATATATATATATATATATATATATATATATATATATATATATATATATATATATATATATATCAGGAGGCAAGTGGTTTCAGTGGATCCAGTGATTAATAAAAATTGGCTTGAGCGAACGAACGTACGAAAACTTTTATTGTTCCAACGTTCCGGCCGGCGTTGGAACCCTGGCCGAAACGTTGGAACAATAAAAGCTTTCGTACGTTCGTTCGCTCAAGCCAGTATATATATATATATATATATATATATATATATATATATATATATATGTATATATATATATATATATATATATATATATATATATATATATATATATTGTCACGTCATCGGGACGTCGACGAAGGCAGCAGTCAGAACGTCAGCGATGAAACTCTTTATTTGGCCGAACTTGTGGCCGGGAAACTGAAAGTCAAACTGGAGCAATACACTGATAGCCTCGACCGTCGCTCAACTGACAAGCGGTGAAGCGCGTCGGCATTTATACCTGTGACGTCGAATATTCCAGCGTTACCGCTGGTTGTCGCGCAAGGTCTAGAACAAGTTCGAGTGTTGTCATCTTGCGCGCAATCTCCACAAAACGATCAACATTAATCGCGAAGCTTCTCGAACAATGAGGCGCGGTTTGCGCTGGCCGTTGCTGACAGTCTTTGCTGGTCAAACCCGAATACATCAAAATAAAACATGTAGCGGGTGTGGCATTGCCCCCCTCTGAAAAAGCATTGTCTCGATGTTTGTGACAGAACATAGAAAAACAAGTGCATACACAAATAAATTACAACAAGCAATAAGTACAAGCAAAATTTCAATAATAAAGCAAAAGGTACAGTCCACAGCCTCGCTAACGCGCATAAAACGGCTTAAGGCGCACGACATGGACGACTTCAGATCGTGCACGGCGCCTTTGAGAGCTCGTAAGGCCGTCCGGGATAACCTCGTAGTCTAGAGCGCCGAGACGGTGAATCACCTTGTATGGGCCGAACTATCGCCGAAGAAGCTTCTCGCTAAGTCCTCGACAGCGTTTCGGCGTCCAAACCCACACACTCTCACGGGGTTGGTATTCCATGTGGCTCATCGTAATATAATCGACAGCGATCCTGCTTCCATGTGCCGTCTTCGAAGGTTATAGTGGCAGCTGTCGACCCTCTGCTGGTTCTTGATGCGCAGGCGGGCGAGCTGTCTAGCTTCTTCGGCGCCTTGCAAATAGGCAGCGACGTCGAGATTGTCTTCGTCGTTGGCCGTTGGCAGCATTGCGTCGAGCGTCGCTGCTGGGCTCCTTCCGTAGACCAACGTGTAAGGCGTCACCTGCGTCGTTTCTTGCACAGCGGTGTTGTATGCGAAGGTCACGTACGGAAGGATGGCATCCCACGTATTGTGCTCGACGTCAACGTACATGGCCAGCATGTCGGCGATGGTCTTATTTAGCTGCTCGGTGTGGCCATTGGTCTGAGGGTGGTAGGCTGTGGTCCGGCGGTGGCTTGTGTGGCTGTACCTCACGATCACCTGAGTTAGCTCCGCAGTAAACACCGTACCTCTGTCGGTGATGAGGACGTCTGGGGTGCCATGATGCAGAACAATGTCTTCAACGACGAGCTTCGCTACCTCGGCGGCACTGCCTCTAGGTAGGGCCCTTGTTTAGGCGTACCGGGTCAGGCAGTCGGTAGCTACGACGATCCACTTATTACCACTAGTCGACGTTAGAAACGCCCCAGGAGGTCCACCCCAATCTGCTCGAACGGTCGCCGAAGTGGCTCGATCGGCTGAAGAAAGCCCGCTGGTTTTGTGGGCGGTGTCTTGCGTCGCTGACAGTCTCGGCATGTCCTTAAGAAGCGAGTGACGTCGGCGGCAAGGCGCGGCCAGTAGTACTTTTCCTGTATTCTTGCCAGCGTTCGGGAAACACCGAGGTGTCCTGCTGTCGGGTCGTCGTACAGGGCCTCGAGGACTTCTGGTCGCAATACTGAACGCACCACGAGAAGGTACTTGGCTCGCTGTAGTGACAAGTTCTTCTTTTGAAGAACGCCGTTGCGTAAGAAAAACGACGCCAGTGCTCGCTTGAACACTTTCGGAACGACGGCGTTCTTGCCCTCGAGGTATTCCATAAAGCCTCCGAGTTCCGCGTCAGATCGTTGTTGTTCAGCGAAGTCGTCGGCACTTCATCCTGGTCGTCTTACGGCGGCGGGTCCACGGGGGCACGAGACAGGCAGTCGGCGTCAGAGTGTTTTCTTCCGGACTTGTAACGACGGAAATGTCGAATTCTTGAAGTCTCAAGCTCCATCGTGCGAGACGACCTGAAGGGTCCTTCAAGTTAGCTAGCCCACAGAGGGCGTGGCGGTCGCTCACAACTTTGAAAGGCCTGCCATAAAGGTAGGGGCGAAACTTTGATGAAGCCCAGATCATGGCAAGGCACTCCTTTTCTGTCGTAGAATAGTTGGCTTCCGCCTTTGATAGCGACCGGCTAGCGTAGCTGATTACCCTTTCCAATCCGTCAGTCCTCTGCACAAGAACGGCGCCGAGTCCTACATTCCTTGGGTCGGTGTGCACTTCTCTTTGGGCGTATTCGTCGAAATGCGCGAGCAACGGAGGCGTCTGTAGGCGTCGTTTTAGTTCTTGAAATGCTTCCTCCTGCGGCGTTTCCCACTTGAACTCGACGTCGGTCCTGGGAAGGTTAGTAAGTGGCTCGGCGATGCGGGCAAAGTTTTTGACGAACCGCTTGTAATAGGCGCACAGGCCGAGAAATCGACGCATGGCCTTCCTGTCGGCAGGTGGAGGAAATGTAGCGATGGCGACTGTGTTCTGCGGGTAAGGGCGTACGCCGAACTTGCTTATCACGTGTCGCAAGAACAAGAGCTCCTCGTACGCAAAGCGACACTTTTCTGGCTTCAGGGTGAGTCCGGAGCTCTTTATTCCTTGAAGTACAGCTTCAAGCCGCCGTAGGTGTTCGTCGAAGTTTTAGGCAAACACAACGACGTCGTCCAAGTACACGAGGTAAGTCTGCCACTTCAAGCCTACCAGTACTGTATCCATGACACGTTGGAAAGTCGCGGGCGCCGAGGAAGGACCGAAGGGTATGACCTGGAACTCGTACAGTCCATCTGGTGTTATGAAGGCAGTCTTTTCTGGGTCTCTCTCGTCTACTTCAATTTGCCAGTAGCCGGTCTTGAGGCCCATCGACGAAAAGTACTTGGCCTTGTGGAGTCGATCTAGGGTGTCGTCTATCCTCGGAAGGGGATACACGTCCTTCTTCGTGACTTTGTTCACGGGACCATAATCGACGCAAAAACGTAGAGTCCCATCCTTATCCTTCACTAGCACCAAGGGGGATGCCCACGAACTCTTCGACGGCTGGATGATGTCGTCGCGTAGCGTTTCGTCGACCTGTTTCCTAACGGCCTCGCGTTCTCGCATCGAAACTCGGTACGGGCTCTGACGGATTGGTCGGGCACTTTCTTCTATTATGATGCGATGTTTCGCCACTGGGGTCTGTCGAATTCTTGACGACGACGAGAAGCAGTCCTTGAATTGTAGGAGCAGGGCTTTTAGCTGGTCTTGCTTGTGCTTCGGGAGGCTCGGGTTGACGTCGAAATCTGGTTGGGTTTGTGGATCCGTCGAAGCAGGTTCGGTAGCATCGAAGAGGACGAAAGCATTGCTGGCGTCCATGAATTCTTGGATGTAGGCGACCGTCGTACCATTGTTGAGGTGCCTATATTCTTGGCTGAAGTTTGTCAGCACTAACTTTGTTTTGCCATCACGCAGCTCGGCTTTGCCTCTTGCGACGCAAATCTGATGGTTCAGAAGTAGGTGCTGATCGCCCTCGATGACAACTTCAAGGTCTGCGGGTGCTTCGGTGCCGACGGAAATGATGATGCTGGAGAGAGGCGGATGGTGACGTGCTCTTCTATAACATTCAATACGGGGTTTCCGGGCGTCGTGTGCGCCGGCAGCGCTTTTCCTGAGGTTAGTGTTATTGTCTCAGACCTCAGATCGATGACGGCGCCGTGGTGGCTTAGGAAGTCCATCCCAAGTATCACATCCCTGGAGCAATGCGGTAAGATTTCAAAGCTCGCAGGATAAGTCCGGTTATTGATGGAGACTCTTGTGGTGCAGACTCCAGCCGGAGTTATTAGATGGCCGCCAGCGGTCCGGATTTTGGGGCCTTGCCAAGCGGTCCTAACTTTCTTCTGGCGAATGGTCCACTGACGACGGAATAGTCGGCTCCAGGGTTGACGAGAGCGGTGACGTTGTGGCCGTCGAGTAATACGTCAAGGTCGCTAATCCGTCGTCTTGCGTTGCGGTTAATTCAAGGCGTCGGGTGACGGCTACGTCGGCTTGCCCTGCTGGTTCTACGTCGCGTCGACAGGTCTTCAGGGACCAAGCTTTCGTCGTCAGGGCTTCGTCTGCTTCCCGTCGTGTTCTGCAGGTCTCGTCGCGTTTTCGTCGTCGGCGGCCGCGGAGGATCTTCGGAATTTCGTCGTACAGCAACAGCACCTCCACCGGTTGCTGCCCTTAGTTTCCAGGATACGGGCTAGGCGACCGGCCCCGGTTTAGGCCTGTGTGCTGCCGACGGTGCGGTGATATGTAGCGGCCGGGCGACGGCGAGCGGGAAGGGCGTCGTTCTTGCCGCTGTGTTCCGGTCAGGTAGTCGTCGATGTCGCGAGGCCGTTCGCCTGGCTGCGGGCGCGGCGCGTTGACGGCGAATCCGCGTAGCCCCATCTGTCGGTACTGGCAGCGGCGGTACGTGTGGCCAGCCTCCCCGCAGTGTTAGCAGAGCGGGTGGTTGTCAGGGGCGCGCCAAACGTCGGTCTTCCTTGGCGCGTAGCGCGGGGCATAGCGCTGGGCGACAGGAGGACGGTAGGGCATCGATGGTGGTGGCGGCGATGGCGTCTGGTGGCCGAACTGCAGTGGCGGCGCAGCGTCTTGACGTGGGCGAGAAGGGGGGGCGTTGCGTCGTGCTGCAGCAGCAAGGTCATTGCTTGCAGCTGCGGCGGTGCCGGCTCAGGAACACCCAGTGACTGTTGGATTTCCTCGCGTACAACGTCAGCAATCGACGTCACTTCGGGCTGTGCAAAGGGTGCGAGCTTTCGCAGCTCCGCTCGCACGATGGCTCGGATCGTTTCGCGCAAATCGTCGAAGCCGATGGCATGAACGGCTGCGCTATCTTCAAATTCGCGGCGATTGTACTGCCGGGTGCGCATTTCGAGCGTCTTCTCGATGGTTGTTGCCTCCGAGAGGAATTCTTGGATGGTCTTGGGTGGCTTTCTCACCAGACCCGCGAACAGCTCCTGCTTGACTCCTCGCATGAGGAAGCGAACTTTCTTTTCCTTGGCCATGTCAGTGTCAGCATGGCGGAAGAGTCGGTTCATCTCTTCCGCGAAGATTGTCACCTTTTCGTTCGGGAGCTGCACCCGTGTTTCCAGTAATGCGGCGGCCCGTTCCTTTCGCACGACGCTTGTGAACGTTCCAAGGAAAGTGCTGCGAAAGATGTCAAAAGTTCGAAGAGTGGATTCCCGATTTTTGAACCAAGTCCTTGCCGCGTCTTCCAGGTAAAAGTACACGTGGCGCAGCTTCTCCTCGGTGTTCCAGTTGTTAAATGCTGAGACCCTTTCGAACGTCTCCAGCCATGTTTCGGGGTCATCGCTTGGCGATCCATGGAAGGTAGGCGGCTCTCTTGGCGGCTGCATCACGACAGCTGCAGGGGACACTGCGGCTGTCATCATGCCCATTGTCTTCGCCGCCGTGGCTCTTGGCTTGTCCGGTAGCAGTCCAAATTGAGGGGCTATTCCTTTGAGTCTCCGGCTTGCTCGACTGTTCCTGATGGTGTCGGTGTCGTCTTCACGAGCGGGGCTGGGTTCACGGCTTGACGGGGGCATCCGGAACATGAACGTACCTAGCACCTCCACCAGATGTCCCGTGGTCGTGACGTCGACGAAGGCAGCAGTCAGCACGTCAGAGATGAAAGTTTATTTGGCCGAACTTGTGGCCGGGAAACTGCAAGTCAAACTGCAGCAATACACTGATATCGGCGAACAGAGCGTCGACCGTCGCTCAATTGACAAGTGGTGAAGCGCGTCGGCATTTACACATGTGGCGTCGAATATTCCAGCGTTATCGCTGGTTGTCGTGCAAGGTCTAGAACAAGCTCGAGTCTTGTCATCTTGCGCGCAATCTTAGCAAAAAGATCTAGAATAATCGCGAAGCTTCTCGAACAATGATGTGCGGTTTGTGCTGAGCGTTGATGACAGTCTTTGCTGGTCAAACCCGGATACATCAAAATAGAAGATGAAGCGGGCGTGGCAATGTATATATAGGTCTTTCTGGATTCGGTAGAATTATAGATGCTCAAGTAAAGTGCAGGAACGAACAAAAAACGATGCTCTGATACGACGCCTCGTTTTTCGTTCGTTCATCCACTTCACTTGAGCATATATATATATATATACATATATATATATATATACATATATATATATATATATATATATATATATATATATATATATATATATATATATATATATATATATATATATATATATATATATCGCGCGCCTGTGCCCTCTGCCGTTCTTCATCATTACACTCGGCCACGCTGCAAGTATGGCATCCTGTCAACAATGTCTTGTCTGTAGCCGTGCTGGACACTTCACCGCCATTTGCAGCACTACTGTCTGATGGTCTGCACTGGCTGCATCTCAGTGGTCGGTCTTTCCAACGCTGCAGCCTGTCTGGACGTACTTTCAAAGACAACTCAGGTGGGCGGCATTGGCTGTGCTGTAGTGGTCGCTGCACGCTCAGCTGACAATTATGTTGCAGCAGTTTGGGGCACTGGTCTCCATCCCCGTTTGCGCGCTGGGCAGGCAAATACTTGCACAGCGAAGAATGCGTACAAGCTTGAACAAACTGCGGAGCGTGGTCGTGATTCGACGTAGCAGCGTCTGCGTTGCTATCCCTGCAATCGTTACTTCTGCGGTAACAAGGAGAAAAGGTGGTCTCTGGTGTCTCCGTACCGCATCCGTACACGTGAACGCCCCCGTAGCTTCGTTCCACTTCGAAATTCTTGAAGTTTTCGAAGGCATCTCACTTTTTTGTTCGAGTTGGTCGCCGTTCGACCGGTCAGTGGCGAATACCATGACGGCTTCATCTTGATCCGCGCGGCGCTCAGGTGGTATGCCAGATGTCAGAGTAGAGCACTTGCCGTCGTCAACAGACTCGCACGTAGGGCTGCCGGAATGGTCGATACTGGCTCCATCGGCCTGGAGCGCAAGGCTTCCGGAATGGCCGATGCCGGCTACGGCTGCTCGGGTCGCATCGATGGTCTCGGTATTGGCTTCCTTGAGCGAAGCGTTCGCACCCTCGGCCGTGAAGCCAGCAGATGTTTGTCCGACTGCTCACAGAAGGTGCTTTTAGTATCAGCAGCCACTTCGGGTTGTGGTCTGTCGACTTGGGACCTTTGAGCCGATGCGGTACTTGAAGTCAAGCGGCTGAGGTTTACTCCATAAGAATCTACGGTTAGGCGAACTTCGCCAGAGAGGGGGTAGTGAGCCCCTAGGATCATATCAGCAGGCAGGTCCTCGAAGACGAGAACGCCAGCAAGGAACTTGTTCCCGGCTTCAGTTTGGAGGTGCAGGTCTAGCGCCCCGACAGGAAATGCGCAACCACCGAGGCCACGCAGGGGGGCCTCAGGCCATAGTTCGAGGTTCACTGGGGCATGGCGTCGGTGCAGCGCCGTCCGTGGAGCGCCAGTTCGCACAAGAGCCGTAAGCTCGCCGATTCCGAGGACGTGGACCTGTATAGTTGGAAGCGGCCGCGTTTGATGGTGTGCGGCGTGATGTCAGGAATCTCGTGGTGTAACGTCGATCCGGCCACTGAAATTCGGCGACAGGTCCTATCTATGAAATGGCGATGAGAAGAATCGGAGTCCGGTGTTCGGTCCTGCGCAGGCTACCGAGCTGCATGTCGATGAGCTGCAGTGTGCAGTTGTAGACTCAAGGAGGCTCCCCTCCTGAGCTGCGTCATCGGTAGGCGTCTGGTTCAACATGCAGGTGTCGTGACAAATCCGGCCGAAAACAGCAATGAGCCTGCCACTGCATTCGGTCCAAGAACGTTGCTTGACACCTTCGTACTTGTTCCATGCCTCGGCACCACCACGAAGGCGGTCTATAGCCACCAGCCATTCTTGGTTGTCGTGCCAGTCATGGCGAGAGCCGAAAGAATTGATGGCCTCAGTCCACAGGGCAGCGTCATCCTGGAATCCTCGGAACTCCGGCACTGCCCAAACAGCCGATGGTAAAGCGGTAGATGCGAACACGGAGTTGGTCGACGCCAGGACGTTGAGATGCTTAGACAGTTGCGTGAAGGCATGCAAGACCTCCACGACTTTGTCGGGTGCGGCGCCCGATGAGCAGGAAATCACGTCCGCGGAGTATGCGGCGGTCGCAGTACTCACGCGGGCGATATCCACGGCCAAGGGAGCGTGGACGGCGTCTCTTGGCGGCTCAGATGCTGGTAGAGTCTTTGCTACTCGATCCACGCCTTTGGGAGCGTGAACTGCGTTCCCAGAAAAGAGCCCGTGCGCCGTGAGGTCGTGAACCGGTAGCGCGGCGTCTGTAAACTGAAGTAAACCCGCCGAGAAGGCCTGGACGCCGTTCCCAGACGAGGCTATCAGCGCCGGCAGGTTGCCAGGGACCGAGGAGGCATGGACGCCGTCCCTGAACTGCGCTTGGTGCAGCGGCAAGTAGGCGGGTTCCATGGCCACCGAAGACGCACGAGCACAGGCGGTGTGGGCCTTAAGGCTTCATTTTTGACGACTGCGCCATTGTATTGCAGAGAAACAAGAGACAACGCCCGTTCGCTGGGCTGGCTGTTCTTATTAGATGCGAAGCATCTTATGGCGGAGTTCAATCCGGTGGTGGTGGTGGTGGTGGTGTGCGGCGTGACCACCCTTACTGCGCATGCGCGACCCCTCTCCACACACCCTCTCTCCTACTTTCCCCATCTCCACTTCCCCTCTCCCCTTTCCCCTCTTTCAACTTCCCCTCTCCCACTTACCCCCTTTCTCGTTTGCCCCTTTCCCACGTCCCCATCTCCACTTCCCTTCTTCACTTCATCTCTGCCCTTTCCCCTATCTTCCCCCTCTCCCACTTCCTTCCGCTCCACTTCCCATCTCCCTCTCCCCTCCCCCTTTCCACTTCCCCTCTGAAATGCTGGCTCGACATGCTGAAACGCTGCTTCGCATCACCTCATGGTCCCCTTTAGCGGAGATGGTGTGATTTTCTGCCTCGTCTTTCTGTTCTACGCACAAGCCGGTCGCGCGCCCGTGCCCTGTGCCGTTCTTCATCAGTACAATGTATATAGATATATATGTACTAGATTGTCAAGAGGCTGTCTTCGGTTGCCGTAAGACAAATACAAAAATTATATACGCTTCTAAAGACAAACACAGTATATTTATCAACGTTTTGATCGGGTGCCGATCTTTATCAAGGCAAAATTTACGAGGCTTCGATGAGCGTTTAAAGCATCGTCCTCCGAGCAGGCAGAAAGAGAAAAATAAAGAATGTAAAAATGTAAAAATAAATAGCAAAATGACCACACGCATACACTGTGACATACAAAAACATGTGCATCCTTGATGAAAAAAAAAAGGAAAGCATATAAATGTATACTGTAGGGTTTTGCGGCTGCATCTAGCCCTGAACCCTTTAGAGATTAGGCCAAGACCCAAAGAGTCTTTACAAATCTTTACTGGTCCAACCCTTGTCCGCAACTGCCCGCTGCCAGCGGCTGCCGCGTGACACGAGCGCACATGCGATCGTCGTTTTCTTCTACGTACTCACGGCTGCCGAGCGCCCCCATACTGCCCCTTCCCCTCGGAAAAAATCACAGCATATCCACGGAGTGAATGATGATGAGTCTTCCGTGAATACTGCCCAGTACATCATCACCGACGTGAGATCGGGCGCGTTTATACTAAAGGTTCGATGAGTCATGACGACTTGCAGCTCACTTTAATTTTACATGTACGCTGTGAATTTTCATTGTTTATAAAACCATTGCTTTAGAAAACTTCTGGCGTCTTTCGTTAAGCAGCTGGCGTCTTTTCGTTTTGCTTTAGAAACATCTGGCGTTCTTTCGTTTTGCTTTTAGAAAACATCTGGCGTCTTTCGTTGGTGTATTTCATCAATCAACAGCGTTTTGAACAAAATTTTTATTGTTTAATCACGCACAGGAGAAATCTCACCAGGCACTACTTTGGAGGTAAACAATGGCTGCTAATGGGAATGAGAGAGAGAAGAAGTCGGCTTTTAGCTAACACTTACACTTCTACTTCTACTAACGTTTCCTACTGGAACATGCCAATGGCTGCTAATGGGGAATGAGAGACAGAAGAATTCGGCTTTAGTTAACGCGCACGCTGCGAATTTTTTATTGTTCAACAACGCACAGGAAAAATCTCCCACCGGCACCACCTTGGAGGTCAAGATCTGGTACTAGCGTTACGACTGGTTACGCACTACTACGAGGGACGAACGGGTGCCGCCTTAAGGAGCTTCGCCCCTAAAAAGTGAGCGAGAAGTACGCGGGCAACTTCACAAGGGTAGCGCGCGCAAGTGTCCTGTCCTGGCTATCCTTGCCCACGGCGGACTGCACGTGGCACACACGACCAAATGCCGGCGCTGTCCGCCCACAACTCTCTGGGACCTCGTGGGCTGCCGGTCACGGGAACTGCTGACGCGCGTAGCAGAGGCAACTCTGCTGCCGCCCGAAGACGGAGGCGCACCGGACTCTCTCAGGTTGACGACCACGGTCGAGAGCATGATGGAACGCCGATGCTCCTGGTGCAGCACCGGTCCCAGCGAGTCATAAGCCGTTGTCGTTGTCGTATGTCGTTGCCGTTGTAGCCCTCCAGACCATTCACGTGCGGGTGGCGGCAACTCCTCCAGGTAGTAGTCGTTTAACACCAGTGACCTTGGCAGCCATGGCAGCGCGACGTCCCCAACGAAGCCCCGACTGCATATGCCTCCGGTGCGCACGGCTCCCCCGCTGACGTTGTGCTGCGGGTCAGACACGCTGGTGCAATTGCGCACGTGCGCGGCAGGTTCGACCTCGAGCGGATCCACCTGTTCTGCCGTCGTCTCCCGGGATCCCAGCAGCTGGGTTACCGCTTTCAACCTGGATTGTTGTTTATCCGCTTGCTGCTGTCTTGCCTCAAGCTCGTCCATCAGCCGCTTGTTCTCGATCTCAGCCGAGGCCAGCACCTGGTTCAGCTTTGCAAGCTCTTCCTGCGTGGTCTCTAGCTCAGCCTCACTCCTCTTCAGACCGTGCTTGAGGATTGTCTCATAGTCCGACGCCAGATTGAGCTTCGTCTCTAGCTCGGAGACCTTTGCCAGCAAAGTCCTCTGGCCCTCCTCGAGCCCCTGGATCTGCTCCTGGTTCTTCTTGCACTCTGCCTCCTTCCGGTTCAGTTTCAAAATTAATGTCTGCGTTTGACTGGCCTCTCGGTCGCGGTCCTGTTGGGCCTGGGCGAGCTGCTCACGGATAACAGCCGCTTGCATCCGTAGCTCGTCCAGCTGGGAGTCCTGGAGTGCGCGTTCCCGCTGCAGCTCTTCTTCATGGCTGCGCCGCATGTTTGCCAGTTGAGTGTCCCGCTCCAGGAATTCCTCCTCGAAATTGGCACACTGGTTCTGCTGATCCTTGAGGCACTGCTGAGCATCTGCAAGCAGCCTCTCCATGCGACTGTACTCCAGCGAGTCCTCGGCCACCTTCCGGTCCATGTTGAAGATCTGAGCTTCAAGGGTCTGGATTTTGTCACTCCAGGATGTCTTGGCCTCGAAGAAATGTTGCCGCGACTCGTCCAGCTGCTGTTCGAGCTGTTTCTCCAGAGTACGGACCTTGTCCTTCAGGCCATAAATGTGGCTGTCCTTTTCATTAATCATGGTGGTGGCCTTGGCTTTGTAGACGTCGTGCTCCTGCTTGAGACCATCATGTGCATCTGTCATGTTTGCCAACTCACATTCCAGCTGGCTGATGCGGGTAGCATGCTGCGATGTGTCCTGCTTGAGACGATCTACCTCAGCTTCAAGGGCAGCCTTGTCCCTCTCAAGGTCACGAGTGCGGACCACCTTGGTGCCGGACTCCGATTCGTCTGGTGTTAGTCTCGTGTCCCTGTGCTTCCGGTTCCTCCTCTTATTTCTCGGCTTCTTCCTTTTCTTCACGGCCGCCGCGTTGTCGTCATCCCGGGACTTCCTGACCTCTGCTTCAATGTCGTCGCAGTCACCGGCCGTTTCCCCAGAAACCGCGTCGTCCAACGCCGTGTTCGCCTCATCGTTCCTGGAGGCTGCAACCTCGCTGGCGGACGATGCATCGCCACCGCGTCGCTGGTCGTCCCGCGGTGCCGGCCCGCCGCACTATCCCGCACGAGCCTCGACGCCGACCTCGTCAGCGCACGCATCGTCGCCGCCTTCGTCGTCAGTCCCAGGTGCCACCTCGCCGCACGAGCGCGCCACAGCCTCCATGACCTGCGCGGGCAGCGGGACCCCGAGGTAAGCACCGAGGTGCTCCAGGGCGATGAAGGTACGCCGCTGCTCGTCAGGGGTCATTCTCCCGGAAAGGCAGAGGCGCATGAGGGTCTCCACCGGCTGAAGTAGGAGGACCAGGTCGTAGACCCCGTAGGCGGCCATACCCATGAACGCCCGCTTCAGCGCCCATAGCTCCTCGAAGGCGATATCGCCGTGCAGGGGGCCGAAATCAGGGGCTGGTGGGATCCGGCGTACGTTGATCGGGCAGAACATGTCGGGGCGGGGTCCTACCCGTTGGGCGCCAGATGTAGGGTTTTGCGCCTGCATCTAGCCTGAACCCTTTAGAGATGAGGCCAACACCCAAAGAGATGCATCTTTATTGGTCCAAGCCTTGGCCGCAACTGCCCGCTGCCAGCGGCTGCCGCGTGACACGAGCGCACATGCGATCGTCGTTTTCTTCTACGCGCTCACAGCCGCCGAGCGCCCCCATAATACATAGATAATCCGGGTGGACGCAATCAGTATGTACATTCCTTTCATTCATTGTCAAGCCCCACCTCTACGGCTCCCCCCTCCTCATTTGTTCGTGAAGCATAGTGAGGGGGTGAGGGTTCACAAGAGGGGGAAAAGTCAACGGACTACAAGCTTCACGAGAGTCTACTGTAGTTTGACATAAACAAATTATCACTGTGTATTACATGCACAGAAAAATGCAAAAAAAAACGCACGTTAGACAAAAGCAAGAATTTCAAACATGATATAGTGAACTATGATGTAACGCGATTATAAACAAAAGCTTTTTTTTTCACTCGATATTAGTTTTAGCGGCGTCACATCAGTTACGATCTCAATCTATGCAATCGAAAGTTCCTGTGTCACAGCGACATTATGTAGCACGCATGATGTCGCGGTTAGTAGACAGCGATTACCTCGCACGGCGTTTTTCATGCAAGGCGTTCGTGCATCGAGCGTGAGACTTCAACCTAGCACATCATTCCGGGCTGGTGGAACTGAATTCCCTTAAGACAACGCAACTGCGCAATAGCCACACGTCACATAATCAAACACGCACCGGATGACCACAATTACCTTCTTATAATCCACGCATCACTACATATTCTCCCCTCCTGGTTTGTTTGCTTTCGCATTGCGCTGCGCTAACGGGTTATGCTGGTCGTTTTCATTCTCTCAGGCTTCGTCCGCACATACGTCACTCATATAGGCGCACACCACAGCGCATTTCACAATCGATCACCAAGATTCCCACGTTGCGAGCTCCAACTAACACACACACACAGACAAGTACATGTTGCAACGCTAATGCCATGGCTTTTGCGGGCGGTAAATCGTACACAGACGCGTACATTCCTACTTCACCTTCACCTCACTGCACACGAATGAACGCGACGACAATCGCCGATATGGTGATCCTCAGGCGTCCTCAGGTGATATGCTTGGTGTATCCGAGCGATGGAGGGAACACACGCCGTGTTGCAACTTGACGCAGCCGCAACAACGGAATGCGATAAAGTGTTGTAAACACTGCGAGCTGCTGCCCCTTCGGTGCAATTCAAACGAGGCACAGTCACAAGCTTCTACTGCGTCGAATAACGACCGGCTAGAATGATGCTGAGGACGTGCAATAACAGTAGGAAAGAGAAGCTTATGGATTAAACTTGGCAAAAAAAGAACGCAAAACAGCGCTCGCTGTTGTCGTGCCTTCTTCGTCTTGTGTCCTATCTCAATTTTGAGCTGTTTTTTTGCCAAGTTTAACCATGAACCAACTAGCCCAAGCCTCGACCATAGTAAGCTTATGGAAGAAGCAAACACCACAACAAATCCGAATCGACGGCTCCTAGTCTCGGTGAAGCGGTACCTCGCCTCTCGTCGCGAACGGCGCTATGTTGCATTTTTCACTGGTTCGGCTTAACCGTCACGTAATGGAAAAGAGCGGCCGTAGTTGGACGCGCATAATACAAATGGACAGCAGTACAGTTTACTTTTTAAATGCGAAGCATTTCTTAGTGAACTTCTGCGACTTTGAGCGTATCTATCTATCTATCTATCTATCTATCTATCTATCTATCTATCTATCTATCTATCTATCTATCTATCTATCTATCTATCTATCTATCTATCTATCTATCTATCTAGCCGCCTACGACTTTGAGCTCTCTTGGCCGTTTCGTTAAGTGGATGTATACCAAAATTGGTATGACATAACATGACCGTATTACGAACAGGTCATAAACGAACAGGTTAAATGACAGGTCATAACATGAAAACCATGATATGTATGTCATGAACCGCATGATTTACATTCCACGGCCTTGGGGCTCTTGCGGCCGTTCCGTTAATTTCATATATACCAAAATTGGTATGGCGTGACAAGAGTTCATGACGAACATATTGACAAGTCCTAACGTGCAAATCATGACACGCATGTCATGGGCAGCATGATTTACATGACATGGTCTCTGGGCACTATCGGCCGTTTAAATGAATGGATATATATGAAAACTGGTACGACGAGACATTTCTGCATGACGAACATAACTGACACCTGGTAACATAAAAATCATGACATGCAAGTCATGCACGCCATGATATACATGCCATGCTCATGGTACCCTGGCGGCCATTTCGCTCGCTTGATATACGCCAAAATGGGTATATACGCGACGATACTGTATGATGAACGTAAATCAGAGGTAGTAACGTGAAAATCATGACATGCAAGTCATGTACGACATGATTTACATGCCACGCTCATGGCGCCCTCGTGGCCATTTCGCTCGCCTGATATACGCCATAATTGGTATTGCGTGATGAGACTGTATGATGAACGCTAATCAGAGGTGGTAACGTGAACATCGTGACATGCAAGTCATGTACGACATTATTTACATGCCGCGCTCATTGTCCGAACGCTGCCGTTTCGCTCTGTGATATGCATCAAAATTGGTATTGTGCGACGCGACTGCGTGATGAATGTAAATCAGAGGTGGAAACGTGAAAATCGTGACATGCAAGTCATAGTTGACATGATTTACATGCCACGCTCACGGTGCCTTCGCGGCCATTTCGCTCGCTTGATATACGCCAGGATTGGTATTGCGTGATGAGACTGCCCATTGGGCATTTAAACACAGATGGACGTCCATTGGATAGCCACTTCTGGATGCCTTGGCCGTCCAGTGGTCATCCGCAAATTGCCGATAGGCGTACAGCGGACATCCGCTGGACTGTAAAACGCATACTAATGGGCAATCCAGCAGGTGTCCTGCGGGTGTCCACGGCGGATATGCGGATGTTCAACGGACGCAGGAGCTCTTTTCTTGTATTTATGTTTTCATTGCCATGGAGGGGGAAAATGCGCGTGGCAACCGCAGATCAACCGTAGTCGCTTCGTCGATGGCAATGATGCAGTAGGATTTGTGGCTTCAAAATATGTGCAATTTGTTTTAAAGGGCGTCGCCGCCTCGGCGTGACTTTGCACGCCATATCGTCAATCATTAAAGAAGATAGTCTTTCTTGGGGAACTTAAACGCAGATATTTTGGTTTGTCTGTCTGTCTGTCTGTCTGTCTGTCTGTCTGTCTGTCTGTCTGTCTGTCTGTCACCCGATTCAGCCACCCGGCCAAGGTTTAACCACATGCTCAACGCCCAGCCATCTTGTATAGGTAACGGGGTTCATACTTGTGAACATTGTCGATCAAAAAGCAAATATTACGCATATCTGAGGCGCAACAACAATACGTAAGTATTAAATGGTGTGTTCCTTTAGTAGAAAATACATAGATACGTAATTCTAAAGAACCCAGTGTTTCTTAGGCTGCGCTGAACATGCTAGTGTTTTTTGCTGTGCTGAAAATGCGACGCTGAGCCAGATACAGCGATTCAACATAGAGGAGTAGGACTCATGTGGTACGGCCGGTAGAACACTATCGTCTTTCGACGACATTTACAGCGAAGCACGCAGATACGCGGCCAATTTTTTATGAAAGAAAGGACATTTACTTAAATTTTTTTTCCTTAATACTTTCAGTATAAAATTAGGCGCTAGATGAGTTTGGATCCTCACAATATATTACGGGGGAGGTGGATTCGCCGCCTTTGTTCCCTTGCTCCGCGGCAATAAATGATTTAAAGCATGATGCAAATCTCGACATTGATTGCAGCTTCCAATAAACACCTGTGGTGGCCATACTGGCAGCGTGCGGGTTTTCTCGGGCGCGCCGCGCTTTCTGCGCTGTAAGAGATGACCGAGGAGTTTTTGAAAGCGATATATAGGCTTGGCTGCTGTAAGTAGGAGTACTTGAAAAGCGTCGTGAATTATGTACATCACATTTTCTGTTGAAAAGTCGACCTATCGCTCACGTGATGGCCCTCAAAGACATATCCTTGATTCATAAGTACCGAAAACCAGAAGTTCGCAAATAAAACCCGAAACAAGTTAGAATCGTACGCGACTGGCGAATATGTCCTGCTGGTTACGTCCTGAGGACGTCCGGTGGAGAAAACCAAACGGATTTAAAAATTTAGTCCGACATTGGTATCCATCGGATGTCCCCTGGACAGCTGCTTGTTACGTGGACGTTCGGAATTTATTCGGTTCTCCGAGGGAGTTTCAATGCCCATTGGGTGTATGATCAACGTTAATCAGAGGTAGTAACGTGAAAACAATCGTGACATGCAAGTCATGTACGACATGACTTACGTGCCACGCTTATTGTCTGATTGCTGCCGCTTCGCTCGCGTGATATGCATCAAAATCGGTATTGCGCAACGCGACTGCATGATAAACGTAAATGAGAGGTGGAAACTTGAAAATCATGAATGCAAGTCATGTACGACATCTTTTACATGCTACGCTCATGGTGCGTTTGGGGGCCATTTCGCTCGCTTGATATACACCAAAATTCGTATGGCGTGACGGGACTGTATAGCCAACATAAATGAGAGATGGTGACATGAATAATATCACACGCATGTCATGTACGGCATGATATACATGACACTGTCATAGTGTGCTTCCGGCCGTTTTGTTAACTGGATATATACCGAAACTGGTATGGTATGACACTAGTGCGTCATGAACATAAACGACAGGTTGTGCATTGCGTATTCCAGAATATACGTTTCATTAACATGGCATATACCGGATTGTATATGCATGCATGCATGTCAAGCATGCGATATATAGTGAACTAGATGCCATGGCATGAATGACTTCACTTGTCTCAAAGACAAACAAGGCAGTGTAGCAGCTCTCTGCCGGCTGCTTCGCATTACATCGATTCCCACAGTGGGTGGGATCTGCCGTATTTTTATGACTGAGAACATACCCAGGTTTCAGGGAGACTGGGTAATCAGCGCTTCTAGCGGCCACTGCTGGAAGCGCTCACGTTTTCACTGGGACAGGGTCATTTTTCGGCGATCAAAAATCGTAGAGGCGCAACCTACAAAACTTCTTAGAAAGGCACGTTCTAGGAGCTGTACCGCACTTGACAAATCCAGCATTGTTAACATGGAGGCTTCACATTCTGTTCCCACGACGGCTAAAGTTTAAACAACGGGGACCTGTGGAAGCTACTGAAAGCACGCCTTGTTTTTCAGGACAAAAACAAGCGGTCGGAAAAAACTAGACAGAAACCAGCAAATTTGTCAGAGATGTAACAGTACGAAAACGAAGCTTTCATTTGCGGCCACGATCATGGTTTTGCGTGAAGGAAAACACGTTGCAAATTGAAGTGTTCTACAGCACAGTCGCGTGTGTGACCGTAGTATAATACCTATCGTATCACGTGCCAACCGCCGTGCACTGTGGCTGAATGGGCTGATCGTCCGTGGTGGCTGCTCGCACGTAATCGCTAGAGCGCGGGTTCAAATCCGAATGCGGTTTCTTAAATGTGAACTTCTGCGACTTTGAGCGTATCTATCTGTCTAGCTATCTATCTAGCTGCCTACGAATTTGTGCTCTCCTGGCCGTTTCCTTAATCGGATGTATACCAAAATTAGTATGGCATATTATGACCATATTACGAACATAAATGACAGGACAGAAAATGAAAATCATGACACGCATGTCATGAACAGCATGACTTACATTCCACGGGCTTGGGGCTCTTGCGGCCGCTCCGTTAATTTCATATATACCAAAATTGGTATGGCGTGACAAGCGTTCATGACGAACATAATGACAAGTCCTAACATGCAAATCATGACGCGCATGTCATGTGCAGCATGATTTACATGACATGGTCTCGGGGCGCTCGCGGCCGTTTAAATGAAGAGATACATACGAAAACTGGTATGACGAGACATTTCTGTATGACGAACATAACTGACACCTGATGACATAAAAATCATGACATGCATGTCAGGTACGACATGATTTACATGCCACGCTCATGGTTCGCTCGCGGCCGTTTCGCTAGATTGATGTACACCAAAATTGGTATTGCGCGATGTGACTGTATGAAGAACATGAATAACAGTTCGTAATATGAAAACCATGACATGCATGTCATTATTTACATGCCACGCTCATGGTGCAGTCCCGGCCGTTTCGCTAGCGTGATATAAACCAAAATTGGTATTGCGCGACGCGACTGTACGACGAACGTATATGAGAAGTGGTAACATGAAAATCATGACATGTATATGTACTACATGATTTACATGCCATGTCCATGGCGCACTCGTGGCCGTTTCGCTAGATTGATATACACCAAAATTGGTATTGCGGGATGTGACTGTGTGAATAACATGAATAACAGTTGTTAACCTGAACACCATGACCTGCATGTCATGATTTACATGCCACGCTCATGGTGCATTCTGGGCCATTTCGCTAGCTTGATATACACCAAAAATGGTAATGCCCGACGCGACTGTACGACGAACGTAAATGAGAGGTAGTAGCATAAAAAAATGCTTCGCATTTAAATAAATAACAATATCTGGGGTTTACATCCCAAAACCACGATATGATTATGAGAGACGCCGTATTGAAGGGCTCTGGAAACTTAGACCACCTGGGGATCTTTGACGTGCACCTAAATCTAAGTACACGGGCCTCAAACATTTTCGCCCCCATCAAAAATGCAGCCGCCGCGGCCGGGATTTGATCCCGCGACCTTCGGCTCAGCAGTCGAGCGCCATAACCACTAGACCACCGTGGCGGGGCAGTAACATGAAAATCGTGGCATGGATGACATGCATGTCATGAACTCGAGAAGCGTACGTTGGGGGGCTAGTTTGGAAGACATAATTGAAAAAATTTATAACTGCGCTAAGGACGAGACACAAGAAACGAAGTGGACAGGACTTGGTTTCTCCACTTCCTTTCTGGTGTCTCGTCCTTAGCGCTGTTATAATTTTTTTCAATTATGCATGTCATGATTTACATGCCACGCTCATGGTGCATTCGCGGCCGTTTCGCTCGTTTGATATACACCAAAATTGGTATTGCGCGATGTGACTGTATGACGAATATAAATGACATATAAGTACTCGCCATACATGCGAGTATGGCATGACACGAGTGCGTGAACATAAATGGCAGGTCATGCATTTTATGTACCAGAATATACGTTTCATAAGCATGGTATACACCAGATTGTACATGCATGCGTGCATGGCAAACATGCGACATATGGTGAACTAGATGCCATGGCATGAATGATTTCATTTGGCTCAAAGACAAACAAGGCGATGTATGCAGCTCTTTACTGGCCGCTTCGCATTACATCGATTCCCACAGTGCAGGGAATCTGCCGGATTCTTTTTTTTAAATTCTTCGCTTGTCACCGACTATAGTTCATTCTCCCAACGTGTGTTTGACACTCCACTACTAAAAGTGATCGACAAACGCGCTACTGGCGAATGTGATGATAAAGGCATAAAATAAATCTGGGCTGAGCCCGGTAGGCTGCCCCGCACTGGGTAATGGCGTAAGGGCAATAAAAGTTAGAGAGGAAAATCACGGTTCCAGCCGACGCAATGGTTCCGCGTTTGATATCACAGACGGTGAATCGGTCCGGTATCGTTATTAGGGAGTTTTCGAATAGCGTACGCTAAGTTAGCGTTAGCGTTTGCGGCCCGCTATTTCCGTCACGGGAGCCCGCAAGCGGTTAGCGTACGACGCATGCGCATTTGCGCGAAAAGCCAACGCAAAGCTTTGCGTACGCTATTCGAAAGCTCTCTATTAAGAAAACGCAGCAGCGCTTTCGTTGCCTTTCGGAACTGTGATGGACAGTCCCAAGGTCCCAGCATCTTCTCGGTGGTGAAAGCGCTTCGTCCAGGTGATTTTTATAACGCAAGCCTCTCGTTTGCGTAAGTCGGGCAGTAACACAAGAGGTGCTCCATAGTTTCTTCGACTACACACTCGTTGCACTCGGCGTTGTCGGTCATCTCGATTATTAAATGAGCAGGGATGCTACACCCAGATGGTGAAAACTGTAACTTCCTCCCGGGTATGGCCAGGTTCGCTCGAGAGAATTGAATCGATGATATGCGAACTCTGATGTTTGCCACTTTTGCAGTGTCATGTTCTGCGCCAGCTTACATAAGTGCCTAACGGCGTCAGTCCTTGATAAAGGTACGCAAACCAGGTTCGTTTCTTTCATCGGCGAGGTCATTGCCGGAGATTTTGGTAGCCACTGAAACACGACGTGTCCTTTTTCAATCGCACAGCGCAGCATTTCTCGTATCTCAAAGACAGGTCGTTCATAGGATCAGAACGAAGTGTCGATCACTAAAATGACTACATTCGCTGGAAATAATGCAAATAAGCCCGAAAAACGTGACAAGCGGCTGGATAATTATACGAGCGACTCGATCAAAAAAGAAGCCCAAGTCCGCTTATTATAAGCGTAACTCTGTTCTCGAATGCACACTCACAGATGTAGAGGGAGTACTACAAGAGTAGAGCGACTGTATACTCTTGCCAGAGTTCTTTAACGCTGTGGGAGAGTAGTGGAGAGTTAGCCACGGAACTTACTCTTTCCTTGAAGGCAGAGTAAAAGAGACCGTGAACTCTCTGCTACTCAGATAGAGTTCCCAATCCACGGAACTCCCGCCCCAACGTAGCGTGAACAGGGTCGGGAACTCCCTCCCAAGCAGACGGTGTACAAGCTAGCGCGAGCTTCTGGCCGACGCCGCACAGCGATATATAACTTTCTCTTTACCATAGTCCTCCGAGCATAGACGCCACGGATGTCACTTTAATGTGCAAGTTAATAGGATAGCTTTCAGTAATAACAAAAGAAAGTGTTTGTGATCTTCAGAATTTGGTTTCTGAAACGCCAACAGAGGTAGCTTCGAAGCCTCGAACATCGGCAACTTCTAACACATTGCCAACTTAGTTTACGACACAACCTAATCGTTACTGTGATAAGGTAGACACTAAAGCATTACTGAAAAAAAAGAGCCGCGAAAAATAAATGTTTGGCAGGAGGAATCAAACCTGCCACCCTCAGATTCTCAGCCGAAGTCTCTACCACTACTCTACGCTCCAGCGCAACCTTGCCGTAAAAAGACTAATTAAAACAGAGCTCACTGCTCGGCTTCATCTTTACGGGTCGCATACTGAAGATAGACGCAATCTTCCTTTCCAACTAAAATTCGCGTCTTCATAACACACAAACAGCTGCCGACAACGAATGACATTGAATAACGTGTATTTTCTCCCGCAATCGACGATACACAAGTACAGCGGCCGTGTCAGTGTACCAGGGGCGTAGGCGCAAATATTTTTTGGGGTGCACATCCTTGATCTTAAGTGGGGGCCCGGCAGGCAAATGTGATCAAGTGCCATTATGAGCGCTGTATGCCATGGCAAAAGAGAATTTCGGGGGGGGGGGGGGGGGCACGGGCCCGGTGTGCCCCCCCCCCCCTGGTGCAACTATATACATAACCGATCGCCAAACACCAAGTTGAACGTGCAAGAAAGTATGCCATCATGTTTGTTGCACAAGGCGTACTAATTGACAAGTCTGTGTCAGCGATGTGCCGGCGAGTGCGCCTGGGGCTTTCGGTGGCTGCCGGGGTGCGTTTGCTGAAAGCGCGTCTTAAGATGCCCATCACGTCTTGTACGGACACCACACGCAAGAAAAATGATTCATTCAGGTTAACCGATACTAAAGCTCTACTGTACACTCATTCTTACACGTCCGAATTGCGTATCCTTAAACCCAGAAGCGCCGACAGCATGTACACACAGACTCGGCAGGTGCGCTAGGCCTACCTTCGCTGGGAGTTGTACGGGTCATATGGAGTGCCACCGATCTCGGCGCAAGTGACTGGCGAAGGTTGAAGAATGCGCATTTTAGCGTCGAAAGCTTTTCAGTGTTACAATAAAGTGCAACCGAGGTAAGCGAAAGTGCGAGAATCGCCAGAGATGCGTTGCATTGGGGTTATGCGGACCAGCGTTGCTTTTCTGGCGTACATGCCATGCCTGCCGCGGCACCGCATGCCCGATCGGACGCCAGATCGTAACGTCGTAAAGTATTCATCAGCCAGCCCTGGTAAAAGATCGTCGCAAGTGTATTTATAAGCGCGTGGCTACAACTCTCGGACTTGGGCATGAGCGGCTGTACTGCATTGAGCCAATATGATAGAGTCCCAGCTGATACTTGTAATTTACTAATGAAAACAGTGTTAAATGTTATGCTACTTTATAGTAAAAGGTCGGTCTGCGAATAGTATCCCAATAGATCATTAGATACTTACACGTGTTCCGTCTATATTTGCTGTTTAAATACGCACAGCAGAGTTGTTGCCACTGGCACTGGAAGGGAAGGAAAGAAAATCTGGTGAAACCTAAGACGGGTTTCGTGTACACAATACATGTGACGGGGTTTCGTGTACACAATACATAGTTTCAGTTTCAATAAACTGAAACTGAAACTATGTATTGTGTACACGAAACCCCGTCACATTCATACAACGTTGGTTCAGTATTTCGTTGTCACATTTAAACAACATCGCTAACTTCCGTCAACAATGGCTGAAGAGGCGCAATGTTATTCCACAGAGGACGACATTATCAACGTCGCTACAACCTTACAGCTATTACAGCCTATATATGCTACTAGTGGTCTTGCTTTCACCGTGCATGTAATTCGTTGCCCTACCACCTGTATTATATACTACCCACTAGCCCATCAGTCTGTCCTTTTGAGAATTTGGGTTTAGGGACAGTGAAGGCAAAATGTGCTTTAAGCAGGTAGCAAAAACCAAAAGGGGGTGATGTGACCTGCACTCTAAACTCAAGGCAGGAGTGAAATTTAGGCTTTCACCACGTATATTTAGTGCTCCAATATGTCTCGCAGCTAGGTGGCGTGAGCCGCCAAGCGATCAAGAGGGTACAGCCCCGTCCATTCAACAGGTATCAGAACGTTACCAACACTCATTAATGAGCCGCTTATCATTGCTTACGTTTTGTTAAAAGCTATTGTCATTTTTGCCGAGCCCCTGTCTTTGAGATTGAAATGTCTCGTGTGCGTGAGTTCGGGAAACGCACTGGGCGAATATCAATCGCTATGCCCGTGTCGCAGCAGTGAAACTGACAGCAAATCGCTGCGAATGACTTGTCCCCGATGGCCGGGGCAATATCTTTTGTTGCTAAGCCTCGGGCTGCGGTGAGACGTTTCATCTGCTACTGATCGCGTATAAAACACTACTGCCGCGTAGGACACTGAAGGTCGCGCGCAGCAGTAACGAGGAACTTCCCTAAGATGGGAATCGCTACTGCACGAACCATGCTAATGTCATTTCTGTCAGCACCGAGAAAGCGGCCGAATTAGTTGTTTGCTTGGTCTCCTCACAGACTCCGGATTGCTTTGGCCACTGAAATTTCATAGTGGCCCGGCCATATGCTGCTCCGCTGTCAAAATAGACAGCTTTGTTTCGCACAAGGCAGCAGCGGAACCTGCAGCTCTCTGGCGTACTTCTAAACAGCCAGGTTCACGCAGGCGCTGTTACGTCGCAGAATCTGTTGCCGTAAAACCACGTTTTACAAGATGTGGCCGTACACAAGTGATAGCAGAACTCGGTGCACGTGCACCGGGCCTGCCAAGCTTCGCTGCCTAAAGAGAATGGTGAAAGCGCCGTTTCAAGTTTTATACGAGACGCAACAAAGTTGGTGAGCATGGCTTCTGCATCGTCACCATCCTTTACCGTAATACGCACCGCCTCTACATCAGCCGTAAAGGAGCTCCGCAAGAAATATAACGCGCACACTTTCGCAGGTGACATGCAGCGCATAACTGCACAGATGCCTGGCCAGATAAGGATACAGTGGATACCACGGAACACAATTTCTGCTCACATACAAGCTGACACCGCCACACACAGTGAGCTGCCACGTACTCTAGAAGCGCCTTTCCCGAGTGATCGCCGGGGTGAGTTCCTCCACCGCAAGGAGATTCTCCGCCGCACCACACGAGATTTAATTCCACCGTGTGGTTCAAACCTCCCAGGCGGGCTTACCCGCCAGGAGGAGGTGGTGTTGCGGAGACTTCGTGTGGGGCGGCACTTACTCCGTCGGTCACATGTGCCTGGCCACAACATCTGCATAGATCATTTGGGGATACTTGCCCATTCTGTTCCATTGAAGCGTCCGCGGCTACAATCAAGCACCTGTTGTGCCCTGGCCTGAACCAGATACGGCGGCGCTACCTGAGAACAGTGGGCCTTCATCCGACGAGACCACCTGACTATAATTTGTGGCTCTATGGGCCCCACGATAGAGCACTGTTGGTGCATATAGCGAAAGCCGGCCTCTATCTGTATATTTAACTGAGTACGCCGTTGGGCAAACTCTCAAAATAAAAAAAAAGCTTTCTTCGCTGTTCACTTTGCAGAAACCCGTTCATATTGCAAAAGTTCTAAGGTCAAATTATATCGGTCGCGAAACGTGGAAAGAAAAGTGGTCGGCAACCTATTGCCACAGACATCAACGACCGCCGCACGATTGAAGCGCGATAGGTGAGAGGGGAAACGAAAACGAAACCCAAAGAACGAAAACCAAAAACTCGATGGAATTCTTTTCGATTACTCGTACTTTCATATATACCACAGCAAACTGGAAATTTACTTTACGGTTTATCTGACACTTGGCTCTATAGTTGATGGTCTCTTTGTTTTCGTCTAGCGCCATAAATGGTGGGCGCGCAGTCTGATATGTGCGCTTGTGTTTAGTTCGGCCGGTTCGGCGCATTGTCGGGTCATCGAGGCATCGCTCACTTTCGCCTGGTATTTTGTGCGTGTATTCGTAGGTTATTTACTGTGTTTTTTACTGGCGTGACACTTTATAGAAGCTGAGCCAGCTCACAGAATGTGTATATAACTGCGACTGCTTGCGCTGGCGCCCGGCAAGCGTGCCTTTCGTGACGGTGAATTCCAAGGATAAGAAAGGCCGCACTGTAAGGTGGTGCTTTAAAGGCTGCTGTCTCGATTGAGCAGCGTGAGTATACGAACTATTGTGCTACTGTACTCGTGAGTCGTTGTTTCAAAATTTCTTGATCTGCAAAGTATTGCAAGTACACTATTTTGCTGAGAGAACAAGCTTGCTTCCCCAATCTTTCTTACTGATCTTCCTTTTTCTGTCGCCCACGCAAACGGCGAGACAAAGACGCAATGAAATCGCGTTCTCATCAAAAGCATGTAAAAGGTCAGCAATTAAAAATAAAGTTCAATTTCGCGCCACATACTGCAAATGTGCGACGTCGCTACCGCTTCCGATTGTGACGTCCTATTTTATTTTTTTTATTTTTTGCTCGCTGTTAGTTGTTCCAACCAGGTGCCGACGGTGGGAACGAGCCGCCAACTTTATTACGCATGGGCTTCTATGGATGTTTCGCGACCAGGTTGCATATACCTCGCAAGTTCTCCGACGCACTCCTAAGCAGCAGCCATTCTGGTCCACGCAGGTTAATTGCCGTTCCTGTTTCATTTCTTTCTTGTTGAATTTTGGTTCACCGCTGCTGTCATTGTCTTTTATAGTCTTATAGTTCCTGCGCAATTCATCTCATCTGAACACGGGGCTTGTATTGCTTGCCAGGAGAAAATTTCTGACAGCCAGTACGTTACTTGGACCCGTCACGGTGGTCTCGTGGTAAAGGTGCTCGACTGCTGACCGAAGGTCGCAGGATCAAATCCGCGGCGGCCGCATCTTGGATGGAGGCGAAAATGCTTGAAGCCCGTGTACTTAGATTCAGGCGCACGTTCAAGAACCCCAGGTGGTCGAATTTTCCGGAGCCTTCCACTTCGGGTATGATTCACGATATGATTATGAGGCGTCCCTCATAATCATGTCGTGGTTTTGGGATGTAAAACCCCAACAAATATTATAGTATCCTACTTGTTCTAGTTGTGAATATGATTGTCATATAGGGAGCTGCTCGGGTATGAAGGGTACAGACCTGAAAAAAAATAAAAGCTGATAGTACCATTAGTCAGTACCAGTGTTGCGGAGTTGCCATTCCGGAATTGGAATTACTCCGGAATCATTCCACATTTTCGCGACCCCGGAATTGAATGGGAATGGGAGGGGGACAACGCTTGGAGGAATGGAATGGGAATGGAAATAAGTGCCTTTTGCATGGAATGGAATGGGAATGGAATTATGTCTTTTTCCTAAACTATAGCACGTTTTCGCCTACGCGCTGTTTTACAAACTTCAAACATTAGCAAGTAAGAGCCTCGAATTTAACAATAAAGCAGTATTTTTAAAATGGCTTGGCTGATTACAAGCACGGTACATTTATAAGCAACGCGCCTACTACAACCCGAGGCATAAGTTAGTGTACAAACAAATGCATTATCCCAGCAGATACTGAAGGGAGAAACAAACTATTCATGCGCGTTGGTTCGCACTGACACCCCCACAGGAATGTGGCGATTACTCTATGCACAGCCTGATCTTTATCTCACGAGCAGTTTAGTACCTGACACACGTAAACAATCTTTGTGACAAGGAAGACATTGCATACCTGCGCACAGGCAAACACAGAAAGTTCTGACCCCATCCATGCTTGCGAGGCGCGCTTGACAAGCGTGAGTGCTGACGAGCAGTGTGGCGCAGTGTTCAGTATTCGATGCAAAGGCACAAGGTGCCCGCGCGGTGCACTGTTCCAACTAATACCAGATGATCTAGAGGGTTTTGTTCCCCATTAACAAACTCTTAGTTTTCTCGATACTCACGATCGCTCCAGACGCGTGACAAAACTTCTTAGTCCTCTTGAACACTACTTTTGCCAGCATAAAAATACGCTATGTCGTAACTTTAGCAGTTACACATTTAAGCTTAAACAATATTAAAACATCACCATTCGTTCAAGCATGCTGACCATGCAAATAATATAGGTAGCGAGAGAACTGCCCCTATGGGAATTAGTAGGGTGGTTGTACTGCACGAGATATCAAGTGTCACCAAGCCACTATCCCTCGACCTTGGTAACGTGTTTTGCGTACTTTTGCAGTTCTTAATGCACCTTATGACATCAGATTTATGTGGCGTTCATTCTTAACTCGATAAAACTATCGAGATTCGTTTCCTACGTTGAGGAATTACAGGAATGGAATTGAACTGCCCGGCCGTTCCCGGTGTTGGAATGGGCTAAGTTTTTTCATTCCGAGGAATTGAAAGGAATGGAATTGCGGCAAGTTCTAATTCTCCGGAATGGAATTTAAATGGAATGGAGGCGCCCATTCCGCAACACTGGTCAGTAGTTATGTCTGACATGCGGAAATGGCTCACGCCGTGGGGTCTCAAGTACCCCAGATCAGGTTCTAATAGAAAACGCTGCCATAAAATGCAGTAAAAATACAGACCCAGCTGAACGCGCTTTTGCAACGAATAAGGAAATTTAATTCTTCGCTTGAGCTAAAAGCCGTAGTGGCAGAACTTCAAAAAGCAGTTGAACACATGTCTGACGGCAAGATCACGTAATGGTCGACTCGCTTAACCACGCAGGACAGAGAGATCACTGAGGTCAAAACACGTGTTTTCCTTGTTGAACGCATAACTGATGACCAGGAATTTTCTATTCAAAAAAAGCAGGTTAATGACCTCGTGCAGCATGAGCGCCGACAAAACCTTGAGATACATCGGGTTGTACGCTGCGACGGCGAAAACTTGCTCGACCTTCTCAACGATCTTGGAGTATCCCTTGGTCGAGCCCCTCTGACTGAGCGAGATATTGACGGTATACCCACCAAAATGGTCGTGTTCCGCCTGTACTAGTCAGATTCTTTGCAGTGAATACAAAAGATAAGTGGAAACAGAAAAGTAAGCGCTAATTAAGAGCATTAAAACTTGAAGTACGCTCTCATGATAATCTGACACCGCAAAGCAAGCGTTTGCATCGGTTGACAGGCACAAAGGGTTCTGAAGTGTGATATCGTTACGTATGGCAAAAAGACGGGGTGGTGCGTCAAGCCCCGGTGGGACAGTTTTGTGGGTGTCAAAAGAGTCTGACCTTTCCAGGCTTAGAAACACTCAGTCATAAATGGCTAATGATCTACTGATCCAGACCTTCAATCGAACCGTTCCTCTCACTTGTACAGTACTGACTGGCCCACCGGTGCGTAAAGCCCCGGCGAGCCAGTTTTGTGGGTGTCAAAAGAATCTGACCTTTCCAGGCTTAGAAACGCTCAGTCATAAATGGCTAATGAACTACTAATCCTGACCTTCAATAGAACCGTTCTTCTCACATGTACAGTTCTGACGGATTCAAACGCGACACATAACTAGCAATAATATTGGGACTTGCAATATTATTGGGAGATATTAATAACGATATGCAGTGTGATTCTTCTAAGAGAGCGCTTTTTGACGTAATGCCTAGCTATGGTTGCGTTAACGATATCGATGCTCCTACTTGTATTGCTGCTGACAGTTCAATTGCAATACATTTGCGTTTCAGTGATCCCTAGCCTTCTGATGTGAAGAGTGGCGTCACGGTACCTGATTTAAGTGATCACTTGCCTTTCATTGTTTAATCAGCAAAGCCGTTTACGTCGACCGTAAAAACTTTGGTGTATAAAAACGACTATCATTATCATGAACGGGTATGTGCCACAGTCCACCGAAATTGGGCAAATCCCACTGCTCACGTCGCTCTACTAACAATGAAGAAGGCAACATACTGGCGACAAACACCAATTAGGATTTTTAGACAGACGTAACTAGTAATTAACTGTAGGCTTTAACACAGTGATAAACACCGTGCCCACAAGTTTCAACTTTGCTGAAGCATATGTACGGATTGCTTCAGTAGTACGTACAACGAGAGAACGCTCAGGAACGGGAAAGCCGAAAATAGATAGCATACAATACCTAGATTACACTAGTCATCACAGGCGACACTGCAAACAAGGGATATTTGTAGGACAAGCGAGGCGCATAAGAAGGATCTGTAACGACAACGGTGACTACGTTCACCCCTTAAGCAACCTAAAGGAAACGTTAGTTGAAAGACATTACCCGCACGATGCTCTAAACAAGGTCTACAACCAAGCACGTAAATTAGATAGGAAATCCACACTTGTTATAAGAGGCCCCGTAGCACAGCACAACCATCCGCTAGCAATAATAATCAAATACTCAATTGAGCTCCCAAGCATAAATAATATTCTCCGCAAAAAACATTGAATATTAGCAAGCAACGAGCGCCTTAGAGAAGCGTTTCCCGAAGTACCAAAGGTCGTGTATAGCCGCGGTAGGAACTTTAAGGATAGTAAAACCTCAATATTTGTACTAGGTTAATTTGGAATCCCGGATAATTTGTATTATTTGCGCGGTCCCAAATTTTTACATGTAAATTTAACCGGATAATTGGTGCGGCCAGTCTGCCACTTCCCGGTTAATTGGCACACTTGGCCGCGGCTTCCGAGATATGCAAAGGGTGTTGCGAATCTCGGAGGCTGTAACTAAAACATACGCATTTTTTTCGTGTACGGATATCGAAGGACGTGCTTTTTTTTACCGAAAATACGTCGTAGACGCCATGTTTGAGGAATTGCCAGACGGCGATGCGTGCGGTTGCGGTCATGATCACGATCTTCTCAACAGCGATGTTAGCCACTCTAGCGAAGTGGATGTTTTGTGGAGTCTTGTGTCATTTGGATGTCGGCTGGCGAGCATTGTGCGACTCGATGCGACTGCTCCGTTTGTCTCCTGCCTCCGCTTGAGTGTCTTCCCTGTGAACTGGTTGATTGAGGTGTGCTTGGAAGGAGGATGCCGAAGTGCTTGTCCCTGCACGAAAAGCTGTGCTTAATTGAAGAGGCCAACAAGTCGACGGCATCGAAAACGGCTCTCGCCGAAAAGCACCACGTGCCTCTGTCAACGCTGTGCAACATCATCAAGAATAAGGAGAAAATTCTCGATGCTTACAGCAAGACGCACTCGTCAAAGCGTACACGATTACGCCCGCCTACGTACGCCGACGTTGAAGCAGCTCTGATCGACTGGCTGCAGAAAGCCAACGCAGCACACCTTCCTGTCAATGGGACCATATTGCGTGAGAAGGCCAACCAGCTGGCGCTGCAACTTGGACATTCTGAGTTTAAATGCAGCAATGGGTGGTTTTGCCGATTTAAGGAGCGCAACAACCTGATATTCGTGACTGTGGCGAGAGTGGCTGCAGTCTGTTGTCGACGGCTGGAAGCAGCACACCTTGGCTCCAGTACTCGCCAAGTACGAAGCAGCGCAGATGTTTAAAACCTTGATGAAGCTGCTCTATTCTACAAAATGTGGCCTACGAAGACGTTCGCTTTGAAGGAGGCACACATTAAGGGGCGGAAACAGAACAAAGACAGAATCACTGTTTTGTTTGGTGCAAGCATGTGCGGTGAGCATAAGCTTCCACTGCTTATTATTGGGAAGACAGAAAAGCCTCGTTGTTTCAAAAATACACGATTGCTATCCAAGGATGACCTGATCTATAAAAACAACAAAAAAGCTTGGATGACGGCTGCACTCTTTGAAGAATACGTGCGGCACCTTGACTGCAAGTATGCGGCCGCAGGGTGCAGTGTTTTGTTCGTCGTCGATAATTGTCCAGCTCACGGCGACATTCAGAACCTGCAGGCAATCAGGCTGGTCTTTCTACCCCCGAACACGACGTCGCTATCGCAGCCGATGGACCAGGGCGTCATACACCATACCAGGAAAATATATCGCTACAATCTGTCGAAGCGAATGCTCCTTTGCTATGAGAACGGAAAGGAGTATAACATTGAGCTCCTCGGTGGTATTTGCCTCATTGTTCACGCATGGAGGCAGGTGGAGGCCACCGTTATTCGACGGTGTTTTGAGCACGCCGGGTTTGTGAAAGTAGAGGCAACCTCCGCTGAGTGTGCTGTCACTGCTGTCACTTGCCCGTTTGATGAAGAAGGGGAGACTGTCTGCGCTCGATATGAGGCTTTGTACGCGGAGAACGAGGAGTGCACTCCAATCGGATTCTCCGAGTACGCAAATGTCGAGTGCATAGTGCAGACGTGTTACGCCGACATCGACAGCGAGATAGCTGCGAGATCGACCGATTCGGCCTCTAATGTTGACAGCGATGACGAGCCCTCCCGAGCACCCCCTTTGGCGGAAATCATCGATGCCTTGAGTGTTGTGCGCAGCTTCGTCGAGTGCAATGGCGGCGAGGCTGAGATGCTGCGCCTCATTGACAGGCTGGAAAATATAACTTTCAGTGCTGGGAACTACCGAACGCGTCAGTCACGCATGGAGGAATTTTTCTCCAAGTAGGCGGACTTGCCACAATAAAGGTGTGACTTCCGTATATCACGTTTTCTGGCTGATTTCTTTGATTTCGCGTTTCGGATAATAGGGGATCCCGCTTAATTGGGATATTTTTCTCGGCCTTCGAATTAACGAGGTTTCACTGTATTTTAGTTAATGCAGTAGTAAAGCCTAATTATACTGCCTACATAATGAAGTAGAGCACCAAGTCGGGCTAGTTGGTTAAGATTCGTTATGACGACTAAAACTGCGCTAAAAACACAAAGACAAAGACGAGGAAAACAGGACTCGCGCAGACTCACAACTGAACGTTTAATGTTTGAAGGATGACATATATACACAGTTAACACTTGATGAAATAAGATCATTGGACACAGATATGTCTACGTCACAAAGTGGCACCTAAATATTTCAGCTCACAATCGGCAAGTGATATGGAAGGTTCACTTATACACCCCCGTGTAGTGTTAATCTTGAAAGCCTCGAACATCTCGCGTGTGCACCGGTCCTTGTGACGAAACAAAATCTTGGTTTTATTGACAAGCGGTTGGCACAACTCCCACAGCGGTGGGACAAACGGGGAGGTGTATAAATATTCGGCTGAAAGAGCATCTTAGGAATTGTTCTACAGATGGCTATTCGCACGTGTCCAAACACTGTAGGGAGTGTAAAGTAGGCAGCAGCGAGTTGTGCCAACCGCTTGTCAATAAAACCAAGATTTTGTTTCGTCACAAGGACCGGTGCACACGCGAGATGTTCGAGGCTTTCAAGATTAACACTACACGGGGGTGTATAAGTGAACCTTCCATATCACTTGCCGATTGTGAGCTGAAATATTTAGGTGCCACTTTGTGACGTAGACATATCTGTGTCCAATGATCTTATTTCATCAAGTGTTAACTGTGTATATATGTCATCCTTCAAACATTAAACGTTCAGTTGTGAGTCTGCGCGAGTCCTGTTTTCCTCGTCTTTGTCTTTGTGTTTTTAGCGCCGCAGTTTTAGTTGTCATAATGCCTACATAATACCTTGTTCTCGTGCATGATGTAAGACATGCAAACACCTTCAAGATGATGTCATAGTTAAAAGCACCGCAAATGACCCCGTCCATCATATAAATTCTAGTTTTATCTGCACTTGTTCAAGTGTTGTCTACACGACTGAATGTTAATTTGTCACATACAGTACATTGGCGAAGAAGGACGGCTTGCTAATGTTAGATTGAACAGGAATCGCACGGACATGGCGAAGAAATTACCGAAAGCAGTGGCACAGCATTTTAATGCAGCAGGCCAGAACTTCGACGATCTCAAACTTTACCTACTTCAGCCTAACTAACGGTCTCCAAAAGGCACAAAATATACAAAGGCATACATTATTCGCAAGTTTATTACACTATAGCCAGCAGGTACAAACGTTTCAAATGGGTTTCTTGAATCCATCCGATATGGCACATTCCCAACGGAAACCAATGAGAGTTCAGCCCTTCCTCCAGTAACCTCTAACTTGCCATTGTGAAGTGGTGCTTCCTTCTGAGCGCCATATTTCAGCGAAACGCACCCTCCCCCACATTCCCTTTCTTTCTTTTTTCACGGAATACCTATTTCCTTTTGACTGAGCCAATTCGTCACGGCGGCCTCTCCCCCCCTTGTTTCGTTTGGAGGAAAGGGTACGAAGCATATACACACAAGCGCTAAGGTATGTAGTCGCAACCTCGAAGCATGCAAAACGGCTTGTCGAAACCTCGGCGCCATCATACCCCCTGTTTACGAATTTTTCATACCGTGAACTTGGCACTAATGCCTCATCATGGCCCTTGAGGGAAAGGGTAAGGAGGTACGTTCGTGCTCTTAAAATGGTTACTGCAGCAACAGCCTCTAATACAAGGTCGCTCGGCAGATATATGATCCTAGATATATGATATGAAAACAATTAACCTCTTTTAAACATACCTACACTGATTCGTATTTCAAAAGCGCTTCTCTGCCAATGAACATCGAAGGGTGAAGTGGAGTATGCCGTTGAAATAGTAACGGAAGTTGATTTCTCTTATTAGTTGCTAGTAGAGGGCATTCTAGCAGGATGTGAAGCATGGAAAGTATGAAACCACATTTCTCACATACGAGTGGATCGCCGCCGGACAAAAGGTATACATGTGTACTGTGTGTGGGCCAAATCCTGAGTCTAAAATATGTTACCTTTGAGCGGCGTGACTTGGACACCGGCGGCCAGTTGCCAAGATACGGCTTGATAACATGTATAGCCGGATACAGCTTTACAAGTCCGCGGCATGTCCTGCTCAAAGGTGGAAGCCTGCACCGATGGCCGCGCACTCGAGACTGACGTCACCAGCCGGAGTGCCGGTGACCCCTCCTTCGGACCATTTTGCCGAGTGTATGAGCCGGACTGTTTCTTAGTCGCGGAGGCAATCGGCTGCCTCTCTGGACTTCTTAAGGTACATCCAAGTATTGTCTATTGTGTGTCTCATTGCCCCATGAGTGCTGCCAGTAAGCCCTCATCTTCTTTCTGATGGAAGGGCTCGACCTCAGGGACAGGCACGGATGAGTTGCCTGCGCTTGCGTGGATGGAAGCGGCTAGTTGGTCAGCCATCACAGTTCCTTCGATCTCACGGCACCCAGGTACCCAGCATACTACGACATGCTGCGTCAATGCGTAAATGCTGCGTAGCCACGAGTACAGATGCAATGACGGGATTGTTTAGCTTTTTGGGGTTTTTAAAGTTCTTACGGCGCGTAAGGAGTATGTTTATGCAACAGCATTTTGTATTTTCCGTTGCCTAATGTGGCCGCAAGTATCGCGTACGCCTCTGCTGTGGAAATGCTTGTGCAAGAGTGCAGGACTCCGGCATCCAAAAAAAAAATGGGCCGACTGCTGTGGAACATAGGCCAGCATGGGACTTGATGTATCCGTCAAAAACTCGGGACAACAGTATTCGGGCTGTAGTTTGAGAAAATACAACAGAATATATGCCACAGGCACGTGCTTCGTAGCATGAACGAGAGACACATCGCACTCTATGAGCTGCCACTGTCATGGTGGAAGCTGCTGAGCGGGAGTTGGTGTTCAAGGAGCGGCGCACCTATCTCCTCTACGAAACCTCTCACACACAATCAGTAGGGCTGTGTTATTCGAGGACGATTATGAAAGAGGGCGCAGCTAGGCAAATCATTTGCAGCAGAGTACGCGCGATGATCCTCGTTTGCGTTCGCTTTAAAAAAATACGCAAAGGATAAGTGAGATCTCTGTAAATGAAGAGACCACCCATCTGATTCCGCGTAAAGGCTCTCTACCGGAACTGTTCTAAAGGCGCCGTTAGCAAGGCGAGTACCCAAGTGGTGCATGGGGTCGACAGACTATGCACCGATAGACTATAGACCCACAATGTATACGCGAGTTTGTGAATCTTTTGTACAAGCACACAGACACTTTTTGTAACTACCCCATTTAGTGCGTAAAATCACCTTCAGAACGTTCAGTGTTTTCATTCACTTGTTATTTAGATGCTTCATATGAGGAAAATAGGTTAGCTTGGAGTCTAAAATCACACCTAGGAATAGATGTGGGCGTTCACCCTGCAGGTGGATCGGGGTGCAGGCCTCTCTTTCTAGAGAAAATGGCACAGGTGTTCTTATGTTGATTGAGGCAGAACCCATTTCGACATCTTCTTCAGACTAAGCTGTACCACGGCCGGACTGGTTGAAAATATGTGTCCAATGCTCGTGCTGCAGAGGAGTGGTTGTCTATTTTTCCTTTCTTCACCCTTCCGCCACGTTGCGGGATTCAGCAGAACTAATTTTCAATATGTGTCCAGTTGCTTCGAGTTCTCGATGAATTCGCCATCGCGCTGCCACTTGCTAGCTAGGCGGGCCACTAAGAGGCTTTATTTCTGAGAAATCCGCATGCATTTCCTTGTGGTTCCGTGCTTCAAATGGGTGGTTGTCTATTTTCGCTTTCTTAACCCTTTTCCCACCTTGCGGCATTCCGCAAAACTGATTTTCAATAAAACAAATTGCTGTTTATGCGAAAATTGTACATTGGCCAGACGGGCAGGTGCCTAAATTCTAGATTATCTGAACACAAGTACAATGTAGAAAAATATAAGCAAGGCAATCTAGCTCATCACTGTTCTCGCTGCGGGTGCGTTCCGTTGTTTGTCAAGTCGAGTGTCGTCGCTAAAAACCGGGAACAGATTACGCGTGAGATCATAGAAGCTGACCTTATTGATAAGCTTGGTGATAAGCTTGGCGTTTCCACTCCTTCCATAGCTCTTCTTCATAAAGAAGAGGATTTTATGCGCATGATCTAATTTTCTGTTTCTTGTGATATGTGAGTGCTCTAAATTTCTGTTTCCACATAAATAAACCAGTTGGAAGTCAGCGCTCGATTGTCTCTGTGTGTTCGTCCATCGTCTTCTGCGCTGTTATTTTACGATCATGAGCAACCAACTAGCTCGATTTACCGCCATTGTTACGTTCTGTTTTGTTTTGACTCGTTAAAATCCTTTCGAGGAGTGCATTCAGCTGACTTCTGGGGAACAAAGGGACCGTCGAAGCTTTCACCGGATGACACTCGTATCTAGCCCGAGAATATGCGGACCAGTGTCTAACGCCTCGCATGTATCTTCGTAACTAGCCCATATATTAGTCCAAAAAACATACAAGTTATACTTTGTCGCAGTCGCATTTGAGAAGCAAGGTTTAGAGGTCTCATTTCTTCGGTTGTCAGTTTATGCCATCTTTACTACACATTAAGCGCAGCAAAAGTTTCACATAAGTATGAGTGTACTTTCACTTTAGTGTGACAAAGAAACGGTCACTATAATCAGAAATAGTCTGTTTTTTTCTGGCCTGACCAGGAAGCTGTGTGCAAGCCACGTGTTACATGACACGCCTTGCAAAGAAGCTAGCCCGAGTGATGCAACATGCATTATAAGGTACGTTTACATATATGTATATGAACTGCTGTTTACTTGTTCACTACGTTTATACGTTTACATTTGCAAAATTTAATGTTCATTGATTATGCTTATCAATGTCTAGTGATGTCATTACTTGTTTTTCTAGGACTGCCATGCAACGACAGGATGATTACACCCGAATGTCCGCTCTGCAAGTGCGGTGACACATGTGAACGTCTGCTACAACAGGTCATCTTGAACTTCACGCTTGCAATGCTCTATTTGTGAATGGTTTACCAGGCATCTCATGGAGGGGTGCTTGCCATCGTTCACAAGCATTAGCTGTCTGCTGTGTCATGCAATCTACACTGCAATAGCGTTGAAATCGAACACTAGCTCCATGCATTAGTTACACTACGTGGCACTGCTCAGCTCAAAGACGCAGGTTTCATTCCCAGCCACGGTGGTCACATTTCAGTGGGGGCGAAATGCAAGGACACTCGTGTGCTCAGATTTCCGTCTGAAGTTCAGGGAAAGACGGAAGCTTGAAGAGACTAAAAATTTGTGAACATGAGGGGCGCTGGAGCAAATTATTCGACGAGCAGTCTTGTCTTCTTGAAGGCTACAACTGCGTTTGTTTTAACCCCAGGCAGTCAGAATAAATCTAAAGTTGCCCACTACTGTATGATTCATAATCACATCATGGTGTGCATGTGAATAATAAAAAATTACAAATTTAAAGGTAAACATATTCAGCAGAAGTCTGTTTGGCGAGGTAAGATTACAAGAATAAAAGACCACCCAGCCGCGTTTAGTCATTAGTTTTTTTTAATAAAAAGAAACTGAGGCCCAACTGGTTTCGATACGTAGGGTCAGTTTCTTAATTAAAAGTTACACTACAAAACAAACCACGACAGTGAGGGGAATGAACAGTCTTTCAGACATTTAGTTATGCCTTGTGAGACAGTTTACAAACTACGCTCAAAACTGTTTTGCTTTAACTCATAGAGGTTTACAAAATGATGCGCCCAAGCTTTACAAGGATGTGCTCAAATACATTAGCCTTTGCACATATGTTCAATGGGCTCCTTCAAATTATTTACAGCTAATAAACAAATTGTAAATGTGACGAGCACTTCTTGCAGCACAGCTTCACCAAACACATTGGCTGGGTTCGTGGAATATAATTTTTTTCTTTCATATAGCACAGAAACATCCCGAATTTGTTTGAGCACACCTACTTTTGCTGCTTGATTAAATTACCATGTCACAGTAATAGCGCCTACCAGTATGAAGTGAAAGTCTGTGAACTACTGTCACGAAAAAAAACCTAGGACATCGAAGAGGTAATTTAAAACATACATGAACCTGATTTATCCACAGCCACACTACAACATTTTATCTATTTCAAGCCGGAGCTTCTAAAAGTAGCAGGGAGAATATATATTTCAGCTTCCAAGCACAAATATATTGAAGAAATAAATAACACAATAACAAGTGTGCAATATATATATGACCTTTATTCATCCAGCATTGGCACAGGTTCGCATCATGCCCCACCAGTCAATTTCAATGTGTTGCTTGCAATAGGTTGGTCAAGTTCTCTCGAAATGTCTATGCCTATGTGATACAGAGATTGTGCTTATGGCTGAGCAGTTGTTTAGTGTTCTCTGCGACAACCAACAAAGATGTACAATGCATGCCTAAAGCTTATTTTCTTAGAATTGTGCTTCTTAAATGTGTAAGCACTCGCCTTATATCTCTGTTTCGTTAGCATTCATCTTCGCTGCGTACTCAGCAATACGATTACTACTAGCGCCAAGAAATCCTAGCTGTAGAAACTGTGTAACTGAATTACAACGAGGAACAAAACAAGCGTGAAATATTTTTTTCCACCTATTACCTGAATACATATTACCTATGGTACACCCTAATAAAAAATAGAGTATTTGGGGAGTATTTCTGCCACACAGCAATAATCGTCATCTGGCTTGCTCGCGTTTCCTTTCTTGACAACCCGGCTCCTGCCACTTTCCTATCAAGAATGCTATGTCACACTGATAGCGCGCGCGCCGTTCGTGACCGGCAAGTGCCGGGACCACGTTGATAGCGCGAGGAAAGTACACGAGGTGGGTGACGATTATTGTTGTGTGGCAGAAATACTGCCCAAATACTCGATTTTTTTTAGAGTGTATGGCCTACCGGCCGAGAATCTCCGGCCTACCCTGTAGACACAACGCGATATTGCTTATTTGTAACTCATTCAAGGTGACATCGCAGAGCGAGAACGATGCACAACTGTACGCATCCGCGATTGTTTACGTAACAAATTTATCAAAACTGCACTGCTGTCACTGCGCCAACTATCTGTCGGCGTAGCGTACGTTTCGTTTCCACACCATGCACTTACTTCAGGATCAACACAACCTGAAAAGCACCGCATAGCTAATGGCAGGAGCTACGCTGTTGAACTCGGTCTCCGCAAGAGAATGAGAGCAATGTTCTTTCAGCGATCTCGGTGTTCGGTTATATCCATATATTTGTCAGCTTTCAGACTGCTTACACAGGTACGAGTTGAAAGCTTTGTACATGTATCAGTTACTTGCTTTGCTTGTACCTGACTGTATACATTGCTTGTACCAGCTTGGGCACTCACAAACTATGCAAACATTACTTCTATTATAACTTCCTGTATTATAACTATGCACCAACTAGCCCAGGAACAAGATTTATTGGTCCTATTGGAAACGCTGCTTGTGAACTAAAGTATCACAAGTGTGTGCCTCGATTCGTATGAGGTAGTCTGCCCTCTCTAAACCCGCACTGGTATGAGTCAGACAGCTTGCTTGATTCTAAAAAGTGTAGTAGTCGGTGGTTTATTATTTTTTCGAACAATTTGCAGAGGCAACTTATTAGGCCGATACGCCTGTAACTTCTAACCACAGATGCATCCTTGTTCTTTTTCGGAATAGGAATTACAATAGCCCCTCTCCAGGCAGAGGGGATCACCGGAAGACCATAAAGCGTTGTAAAGAAAAACGAGCTTTTTTTTGTTATGGGGGGTAGGTGTTTTAACATTTCGTATACAACACGGTCGCAACCTGGGGTGCGCATTTATTGCAGCAGTTCAAAAATGCCTGCAGCGCAGCCAAGCAGAAAAGCTCATTGCGTGCCTCGTGCTTCGCACACTTTCGTTGTAGAATTCTGTCCCATTTATGTTTTGTACCATTAGAAAGTTTCAGAGTAGTGCGACGAGCTGGACACATGTTCGAAGTGTGCACCAAGGAAGTTTGCGTGACCTTCCAAGGTGTCACCTTGTGTGTTTACCAACAAAAATGATTATGTTTCTCGCCCTCTGACTTTATTAACGCGATAGCGTTAAAGAGCTCGTTTTGCAGAAATTCCGATGAATCCCGTAAGAATTTTTTATCTGTCCCCATTTAGGCAAAGCTAAAGGAGTGGGTATACGATACTAATATCTATTAAATAATACATTTTATTAGAAAGGTTATAATACGCGGGTTCCTTGTCACCCAGTAGACATGCTCCAGAGGAAAAGAGAAATTCTTCACTAAGACAACCTTGCACATCGCAGCGAGAATCGCGCCACAGGTGGGCAGTCATATCTCCGAGAATCACTAAGGGATTTCCGCTATTATTGAATCTAAATCGCGTTTGTGGAGCTGATAATGCCGTTGCGTGTACAGGGAGCAAACGGTGATGAGTTTATTTAAAAGTACGGCTCGAGCTACCACTGCTTCTTGGTCCGTTTGTAGTTGCACATGCCGACACGCTACACATTAATCAACTATGACGGCTACACCACCAGATGATGCAATATCACTATTACGATCTTTTCGAAAAACAGCATATTGACGGACAATGTTCGTACGTTTAGAGTTTACGTGCGTCGCTCATACACATAGAACCTTTGGATTAAGTTCATGTAAAAGCAGCTGGAGATAACCCAGGTTATGGATTAGACCTCTGATGTTTTATTGTGACGTTGTGTCCCTATTTATTGTAAATTCGTCTTGTGTGTAGCGAGATAAGGAGGTTATTTAGCTCACGGGGGCCTTCCCAGGCCCTGTAATGGGGCATTTGTTTTTGTTGGTGCGGTCGCTGTAGCGTCGCACCGCTACAAAGGCGCTGCTACTGCCGCCGGGCTTGGTGTAGCGTCTGTGGCATACTTTTCTTCTTCTTCTGGTACGACACACTTGGGACATGAACTGGTGGTGGGTAGTCTACTGAGGAAAAAGAAGAGGTAGTCGGAACGATGGCGGAGATGCATTCATAAACCGCGCTGTGTTTTCGGAACCGCGTTTCAGAGTGCTACACGTCTATTACCTTTTGGGAAGCACCGGACACACGCTCGTGTGTGTGTGGGGGGGGGGGGGGGGGGGGACGTTGCTCGCAAGAGTCTTGCCGCAAACGAAGAGGCCTTCGCCCCCGCCAACGCGGAGTTCGACGGGATTGTTTTAGAGTCCGTGTAGCACCGGCTGTTACAGGTGGCAGAAGGAGCTGTGGCCGGCGAGTGCGCCGAGGGTGGAGCAGTATTGGCTGCTCCCACCGTGGGGATGGTGGCAGAAGTGCCGGTTCACTGCCCTTGAACTTAACAGCCGCCTTTGGCCGAAGCGGTGCAGCCCCCCTGAGACGCAGCATCGGCATAACGTGTCCTACAGTCGAAACCCGCGATAATGAGATCCCGAGGGAACGAAATTCTCACCGCAATGAAATGTTTTCGGAGCACCGGCGAACGCCCATAGGAGTCAATGCATTTCGTAACTCGCGACTACGAAAGGTACCGCAGTCCCTGATTAACGAAACTTTTGAAACACGAGTGCCCAGATAATCTACTCTAGCAACATTGACTACATTCGAAAACTGCTGAAATGCATTCATGCTACACTTGAATCGCGCGAAACTATCGCTACAGCGCTATGGTGGCTAACAGCGCACTTGAGAAGCTGCCGCCATCGTTGTTTACAAAAAAAAGCATAAATCTGGCCACAGTGATGATGACGATTGCTTGCCGAAACACCTGCTCGTTATCGCGGGCTACGTAGCCAAATCCACATTCCTAATGGAGTTTCGTTCGTTGGCTTGGCTCTGTGCTTGGTTTTGTCGTCTTTGCGCGCACACGGTCGCGGGTGTGGAGCCATTTGTGGAGCGTTTGCTTGGTCGCTTGGTGCAACGTGAACTGTGTGTTGCGATTGCTTCGTCCGATTTCGCTGCCTGCGAAGATGCCGCCTCCAACGAAAAATCGCAAGTTCATCACGCTGGAAGATAAGGCTGCAATCATCAGTGAGGTAAAAGGGCAAGAAAAAAAATGGACATCACCGAATAATTCGGCGTTGCGTGCAGCTCGCTGTCCACGATTCTGCGCTGATCCGCGCTGATACAGCGGAGCCGGAAGAAGGTTCGCCTGTAGGCGCACTCCTTGACAGCACAGTGCCGCCGTCACTGACTAGTGCATAGGGCGATCTTTGTGCCGTGGCAAACGAGATTCCCAATCGAGAGGCATGAAATTGCTGCATGGTAAGGCCCGCCAAAGCAAACTTAGTGACTTTTGGAAATAAAATGTGTTCTTTTTTTTTATAAATTCAATGTCATGTCTTTTCTGCCACGTGCTGGCGCCAACCAAATTCCCGCAAGAGCGAAATTTTGTGCTTTCCCCGCCGATTTCGTTATTACGAGTTTCAACTGTACATGTGCCTTTAAAGGGGCCCTCCAACACTTTTTTTGAAGCGCCTACATTGCTGTCATCCGCATCAACGCGTAGTGGCGCTCGCCAGAACTATTGAATGCGGAAACGACGAAGTTGAGTGCAGGCCTATGATTGTATAAATGTAATGTTAGAAGTAATCGCGGCGTCGCATAAGAAAAAGCTTATTATTGGCTTTAGTTTTTCTTTAGCATGCTTTTTCACTGAACGCCAAATAGACGAACGACCGCAGACTTTTTCAGCTTAAAACTCCAGCACCGGGAAAAGAATGCGCCCGGAACGCCACAGAGCTGTTAGCCTGGTGTGCCACCGATGCCTGCGCTGCAAACGGCGCTCCGGTGACGCAAAGGCGGGGATTCGGCTTTTGTCCTCTGCTAGGCTGTGGCTAGAACAGCAGTATTTTCTTTATAGTTCGCTCACGTCGCACGGCGTTCCTCGACTACTAGCTGCATTTTCTTGTAATGATAGTTCTTAAGGTGGCTGCTAGCATTACAGGAGGTTAAGAAACGTTAACATTTCACGTATCTTCTATATACACAGAGCCATCGCGGTCAGGATCATGCCACCGAAATCGTAGTGTCGCTCAGTGGGCTGGATGGCGTTGAAATAGCTCACGTGAAAGCGCGAGCGTCCCACCAATCGAGTTCAAGAGAGTGTGCGCTGATTTGGAAGCGAAGAGTGATCCATTTTACGGCTCATTCGCAAAAGTTAGCGTTATGTAAACAGACGTGAACGAAAGTTCACACTCCACTCCCAATTGTAGTCACGTACAAAAAACGTTTGCCGACAAAATAAAATTGATAACTTCATCGAACAGCGGGTTATTGCGGACAAATAGCGTAGACTGGGAGAGGTAGATGCACATTAAAGCTATCGGCTTCGAATGAAACGCCAGCAGTGGTGCGCGTGGTACAGTTGGCACCCTTATGATTGCAGATAAATACCTCGTGCGCTTTGCCGCTCGAGAGCCAGATTCATCCTTTTGATTGCGCGGTGCTGCCTAATCGGGTGTGTGTGCATGTCAATGGTGATTACAGGACTACGCGTATTATACAGTTCCTAATGCTTGGGGAACGTGCTCCGCTGTTCGTATTTCATTTGTCATCGATAGTACAGATTGGTAAACAGTAGGAAAAATCGGCTAATATGTCTAAGAAAAGGAGAAAGAGAGCTCTTTCCGACCATTCTTTTGGCTGGTTATTGCTATTCTTTACCGCGCTGTAACAAGACTGAATATTTTACGGTGAAAGCTATCAATTCCTGATCAAACGCCAAAATTCACCGTCGGCTTCCCTAGTCGGCAGCGTCAAAACGAGTGATGCAAGAAATTGCATAAATGCAAGAAATTGCAAGAAAATGCATAAGGTGACGATGACGTCACCTTATGACGCCCTCATGACATCACAGACCGCCAATATTTGTGACGTCATAACGTCAAGTCCAGTTCTGGGCAGTATCGAAGATACATGTATCTTAGATACTATCTCAGATACTCTTTGGATATCTTGTATCTGTATCGCGATACGTCTCGCAAGACGAGTATCTGTATCTGTATTTCCAATACATTCAATTATGTATCGTGTATCTTAGATGCAAGATACTCCTACAGGAACATCACCGTACGAAACAATAATCGCTGGCTCAACTCCGCTTCTAAAACTGGTACTGGTGCCACTAAGCCGCCTGAATAAAACTAAGGGCAGTGACATAATTTCATTTTTCAGCCAGAGTCTACCAGTGAGAGCAGGCGATGGGGTGTGCGCGTTCGTTTTGGTGCAGCAGAGAAACATGCATGACAGCGCTCGCGCAGTCTCGACACAACAACGTCTATGCTTAGCTCACGTGTCTTTCGTTTTCTCGATTTCTCTTTCTTTTTACTTGTGCCAGTGCCATGACACTTATTACCCTTAGCCACTGTCCAGCGCCGCGTAGCACAATGCGCGCGGCGGTTATCGCGCAAATCCTGATGCCGCTCTCCTGCGTGGTGCTTTGTTACGAAATATGAATCATAGGGCCGCTGTGCGTCTCGTGGCTTTCACACACAGGTGATTTGAAGGATCTTGTGGATGCAAGTTTGACTTACGTGCGATTGACCAATGTGCAAACATGATTCCAACTATAGCACCACTAGTACAGATCCAATAGAGCAAGCGTTTACCTAGCAGAAGAAATCCTCGTGTACCGTATCTTTTTCTTCCTGCTGTCGATCGAATCCCGGCCGCGGCGGCCGCATTATCGATGGAGGCGAAAATACTTGAGGCCTGTGTACTTCGATTTGGGTGGACGTTAAAGAACTCCAGGTTGTTTAAATTTCTGGAGCCCTCCACTATGACGTCCCTCATAACCCTATCGTGGTTTTGAGATGTAAAACACTAACAATTATTATTAACTTCCTGCTATCTTCATTCAAAGAGTTTTCGAAATCATAATTTATTTGTTAGCACAAGTGCTTTCTTAGTCTTCCTTCTCTTGCATCCCGTACATTACCTAGGGCTCTGAACAGTTTTTTCCCGGTATGGTCACTGCAATATGTTTTTTGTAACGTGCTGCCAAAATAAGCTCTCTGCTTTATTCTTACTTTGAACTCTCTGCTTTATTTCTGGTACTGTTTAAACATTTATATTTCTATTGAGCTTACTGTTCTGCCAAGGCGATTTTGAAAACAAATATGTAATTACGTGGGCGTGCACCGAATATACATTACCAAACATTCTGCTTACAGCAGAGTAAAATAGCGAAATTCAGGTTCCATTATAATAATGGAAGTACTTAGGGGGAAGCTGTTAGGAAGGGGATTCGCGAAACATCAAATGATCCGTTTTTCTCATAAGCGTCCCAACGAACCGTTTCAGGCATAGACACTAAACGTTTTTACTGTCTTGCCTTAACAGGTAAGTTGACGATACTTCATGCTTAATTGCCATAGCTACTAGGGGTGTATCGTGTTTCTATGCTTAGGGAACGGCTTTTCCATTTTATTTATATTTGCTTTCTTTTTTAGGCCTCCCTAAATTTTTTTACTATTACAAATCGCCAGGTAATGGGAGCCGTGGCAATAGCGTGAATACGGCGATGCCCTGCGACGATTTGTGCAACTATACTGCCACGCGCTCTTACTTTCTTTACTTTGGTGTGACCGCAAAAAATTGTTAGCACCGCTCGGCTCAAGCCACGCCGCGATGTCTCGACACCTTCACAATTGTTTCAGTTTGTTCTTTTAAGATCACGCGTGAATCCCGGCCGCGGTGGCCACATTTCGATGGAGGCAAAATAATAGAGGCCCGTGTACCTAGATTTAGATGTACGTTATAAAACCTCACGTGGTCAAAATTTCCGAAGCCCTCCACTACGGTGTTCCTCGCAACCATATCGTGGTTTTGTCAAGTAAAGCCGCAACAATTATTATCAAAGTTATGCGCAGGACGCGGGTACTCTATTTGATTCGGGAGCTTACGCAAGTTCGATGGCTGATGTATGTATAAAAGACGACGCGTTCCGTCGATGATCAGATCATCGACGGCTGACGACTTTTATTGCCGTTATTAGTGTACAGCGCGTTTCGCTTGTACTTTAAGTTAACTTAGTTAACTGGGCACAAGTTCGCCCAATAAGGAGTTTCGTCTTTGCAGAGTGATTGCCACCACGTGCCAATAAATAGGTATGAGGCGTTTCTGGGGTACACAAGTTATCTCGTTGAAGAAAAATTGTTAAAAGACTACACGTTAGTGGGTATATTGATAACGAATGCTTTACGCCAGCGCTTAAGTAGAATATGAAAAGTCATTGCAGTTTTATGAGCTCTACGTACACACAATGCGTCACGAAAAAATATCGCTAGCAGCGTTGTTGCTGCTGTACACTGCTGATTCGGTATTGCGTAAACGGTCTTTTACGGACAAGATAAAACTCCACACCGGCATTTGTGCCATCGTGCGAAGGCTTCTTATTTAAATCATTGTGGTTAGATGGCAACCCGCTAACTGGTCGGCTAGCTGAGCAGTGACTCCCATCAATTACAAACATGACGAGCAAGAGCCGCTGTCAGAGAAGAGCTGTCCTGTTAAGCAGTCAAAACAAACCCCAATAAGTTCTATCGGAAGTAAACTAATGTATCTTGAGCAAGAAGGACAAAAATTTTGAGGTACCAACAGACATTTGATTAAAATAAAATAAAATTGGTGTCATTAAAGAAATTTTTAGGCAAACCTTTTTGTGCATAGGCGTTTGCTAATACATTATAGGGGTCTATAATAGCAAATTTGCGAATGTATCGAAGTATCTTAAGATACAATTGGCAGGTATCGTATCGGATACAATTGTTGCCGTAGTATCTTGTATCTGTATCTCCAATACTTCTTGCCTGAGTATCTTGTATCGTATCGCGATACAATTTCAAAGTATCTTTGCCCAGCCCTGGACTCACGTCACATGATGACGTCATCACATGACATTGTCGCTTTGAATTGCCTCCGTGATTGGTGAGTCGATCACGGAGGCAATGAAAAACCAGGCGATTTGTAAAAAGCTTGCAATGCCTCCGATCCTGGACTCAGTGCAAAACCACATTACGTCCAGAAATCATTCGGAAGGAGGCGGGGAACATCGACTGAACATAGATGAACAAAAAGGAGGTGGATTTCGCCTTCGAGTCACCTTAGGCAAAGGCATAAGGGACCTGCGAGTCTTTTTAGTACAGTGACCGCATCACGCTCTACCAGGCGTCCATGGTAGAGAGCGATTTACACTATTTTATTGCAAATACATCTTACTACGACTTTTGATGCGAAAGCTTTGTATTTACCTACGTTAGTATGATTGCACTAATTCTGTTCAGCACACTTTCAAACGATCGGGGACGACCATTTAATCTATTTGAATGACAACACACGTTGCTTCTCATTCGCTTAGAACTCCGAACAAAGCAGCTGAATCGAAGGAGCAGGCTTGGCAACCGAACACGCGCAGCACGCGGTGTACGTATATTGCGCTTTAACGCAGACACGGTAGCCGAAGCCCGAACGCTGAAATCAGCGATCGAAAATGGGCCGGAAAGTCATTTTGAGTGCGCCACAGCGATAGGACAGTCGCGAAAAGAAATCGTCGCCATACATGCAGATGTACACATTGATGGCTAGCAGACGACACCAAGAGCAATCGGCACTGAACGTGCTCCTGACGGCAACTCCGGTCGACTTCGCTGGTGATTTTGCTTGAACATTCAGTACAAATTGCTTTATAATCTTGCCCGCTAATGTTTCAATAACTCGAGCAGGAGACACTGGCCGATAGCGTCGAGCAGCCTTCACGTAGCGAACGCGCGTTCGAAGAGCGGCACCCGAGTCCCCTCTCTGACGTCACACGCGAGAGGGAGTCACTCAAAGATCTCGAGGCCAACTTTTCTTGGCAATGAAGGGAAAGCTACGGGGGCGAGCGTCTGCATATGTACTGTTACGCGAAGTAGTCCGGTTTGGCGAGCGTCTCGTAACGCCGTAGAAAGTGATGACTAGCGTTGCATTTCGACGCAAACGCTGCTGAGCGTCTGAGGTACGGGTAAAAGGCGCGACTTTTTCACGCACGCAAAAACGCAAAGTGACAACGTATAAAGTAAAAAAAAATATAAATATTTCTCTCGTGTGCGCTGCGTTCCGTCTCAAAAAGCGACATGTAGAAAATAAAGCAGTATTTTATATATCTCACGCAGAAAATACGGACGCAATTGTGGGACTACATTCATTAGCGGTAGGATATGTGCATTGTGGCTCTGTAGCCTTCGCTTCATTGACAAGAAAAGTTGTCCGCGAGTATAGAGGAAACACGCTGGGGACGCTCTAGGCGCCGTTGTTTGAAGAAACTGAAGGGAAAAAACATTGGCCGCGTATCTGCGTGCTTCGCTGCAAATGTCGTCTAAAGACGATAGAAGAGGCGCTGAGTGAGATATGGACGCCATCTGGCAATACGTCGGGAAATATGAGTGCTGTGTTACGGGCTGGTAGTCCGGGCGCAGCAGCAGGCGAAGACCGGCGGTGACCAATACGACCGGTGGGGACGCCAACCAGCCCGAACACGCGGTTTGGCGCGACGCGCTGAAGCAGAAGAAACGTCCGCACTCAACGAGTACTCTCCACACACTCTTTTATTTACACGTCGCCTGCGTAAAACACGAATGCCAGAGCGGCGCCCCATGGCATTCGTACAGTGCAATACAGAACGGAAACCGAAACGCAACAATGAGCTCGTGAAGAGGGCACGGAGGAAGGCAAGTTTCAGCGCAGCTTAAGAAAGTAGGGTCTTTGGAATTACGTATGTATGCATTTTCTATGAAAGGAACATACCTCCTTATACTTACCTAGTGATGTTGCGCCTCAGATATGCGTGATATTTACTTTTTGATCGACAACGTTCAAAGTATGAACAGCCGTACCAGTTCAAGATGGCTGGCCCTTGGGCAAGTGGTTCAACTTTGGCCGAGTGGCTGAATCGAGTGACGTGCCGACAAACAGAAAGACAGACAGACCAAAATTTCTCCGTTTAAAGGGGTACTGACACAAAATTTCGCAGCCGAGATAGCCTGCTGGATCGATTCCCGTGTACGTGAGTGTACCATCTGCAAAATATCGACAGCGAATAAAGCTTGGAAGGTATTTTATATGAATTTTGAAGTTCGCGAGCGCGATCCAGCATTATAGGCCGCATCTGGTGCATTGACACCCTCGGACGTGACCCGAGGTGACCCCCCTACTTCCCCTACGTAACCGTTGCTGCCGGTACAAGTTATGATGACGTCGTAGCCGCCATTTCTGTTTTGACGCGCTTCCCGACGAATCGCTCCTCGCCAGCGGGTCAAACCTGAAGTGATTCGCCACGTCGAAAATTCCTTCGATCCCCGCCGCAAGAAAATCGTCGCCATCACACGACGATGAGCCCGACGACAACAGACCGCACGGAAATGCGTCACTGTTCTGTGTGCTCACGTGACCGAGCGTTTCACTCGCTAAGTGGTGATAGTTGCACCCGGCGGCTTGTCGTTTTTGGAGCTCTGTCAAACCGAAACTGAGGCTGTGTCGGTAATGAGGAGCTTGTAATTAATTATCTGTCGCGCGCTGCAGCAAACGATGTGCCGTGTTATGACTAACAGGCCCCCAGCAACACATTGCAGCAAAAAAACGCGGGGCGAAAATTTTTGTGTCAGGACTCCTTTAAGTATCCCAAGAAAGACTATCGTCTTTAAAAATGTAAGAGCGTTGATATAGACGCCGTCGCAACAAGAAAGATAACTAAAGATACAAAATAAGATAGAGGCGTTCGCGTTCTGCCTCGTTTCGCACGTGTGGTTCACTCTTCAAGTACCACATTGTGTGTTACTATCACAACAGCGTCATCATTACATCGGTAAAAACGGGCAAAATGGCATCCAACCTTCGCATACGTAAGAGCGTTTAGCTCATTTCATCGGGGTGCTGTCAAAGGTCACAGAGTGAGTTAAATGTGGTCAGGTGTCCGCGCGAATATTGAGTTAAGGTTAGGTATCTTTTTTATTGTATTTTGAATATTCTAGGCTCAATAACTTCGGAGTGCGTGCCTCTATCTCTGCCATTCTTGCTGCACTAATCTCTACAGCCTTCAGTCTACGTTAGAGCACTGCACGGGCCCGGGCCGGGCCGGCCGAAGCGTTTTTTGGCGGGCCCGGGCTGGGCTCGGGCGTGAAAGTGCGGGCCCGGGCCGGGCCCGGGCTTGAAGCCGCGGGCCTGGGCCGGGCCCGGGCTTGAGGCTGCGGGCCAGGCCGGACTCGGTAAGTCGGGCCTTCGAGCACACGCGAACGTTATGCATTGCATGGTCTAAGGTATACTGTGCCAAGCTGAAGTGACACGTGCAAAGAGCTGGCTCTTAGTAAAGCTTAGCAATAAAAATAGAAAAACAGTTGAAGTGCTATTTTTTTTTCACCAGTGTAGATATAGATTGGCACTGTATATTTTCACTAACGTTTCGTCTCAGCACTAACAATGGGCCAGATCATGGTTGTTCCCATGGGAGGAATAAAGATTTCGGTCTTTTATTCTAGGTTGACACATACGGTAAATTTCATTTATATTCCTTGGTATTACGTGCCAAAACCACGATATGATTACGAGGCACGCCGTAGTGGCACCGGATTAATTTCGACCACCTTGAGTTCTCTAACGTGCACCTAAAGATAAGTATATACACGGGTGTTCTTGCATTTCGCCCCCATCAAACTGCGGCCGCCGTGGCCGCGGGAATCGCACCCGCGTCCTAAGACTAACAGCGAAACAGATTAACCGCTGAGCTACCACCGCAGGCAAAGCATCATTTCGATGCATGTACACACCGGATTTTCCGTCCGATCGCTCGCTACAAAGCGCACGGCATCATTAATAAGCATCATCAACAACTAATATCCTCTAGCGGGCCCGGGTCGGGTCTGGTCATGAACAAGCGCGCCCTGGATTAGTTTAGTAATGAACGCCCGGGCCCGGGCCGGGCCCGGACTTGGAACCACGGGCCGGGGCCGTGCTCGGGCTGGGTTCGGTCATGTACGCCCGGGCCCAGGCCGGGCCCGCGCTTGGAAGCACGGGTCCGGGCTGGGCTCTGGCTTCATAAAGCGGGCCCGGGCCGGGCCCGGGCTATAAAATCCGGCCCGTGCAGTGCTCTAGTCTACGTAACCCGCAAACAAAAAAATGTAAAACAATGAGGTCTTGAAAAGTGTTGGAGGGCTTCTTTAAGAATGCAACCACACTCTAAGCCAAAAATGGAAAAAAGGAGAGTAACTGCCGCTTTTAGTCCTAAAGACCAACTGTTACTCCCCAAAAAGACCAACTGGAACAAGATGGCTGACATGGCTCAAGTTGGGGGAGTAAGCGTTTGGGTTAGGTTGGAAGGGAGCAACAGAAGGACGAACGGCAACAGTTTCTCTCGGCGCGCAACCGCTGCTCTCCTGCAGGACGTACCCAGTATCGGTCGATGCATGGCCACATTTTCTTGCGGGCTGGCATAAGGAAACTAGTTTTTGTAAACTGAACAGAGAGATACGCACGCTAATAGGGACATTTGGCTTGTACGTAAACTTTTTAATGTTACCGGAACACATATGTTTTAGAAAGGTTTTACCTCCCCGTACGTAAACGGATATCTTTACGTTTGAATAAACCATGAAATGTTGATGATAACGGCATTTAAATTATATTTAATTTATATAAGATTGTATAACCGCTGCAGAAATATCTCGAGGGGTTTTTAGCGTAGAATACCGGGTTATCCGACGATGGTGTCGCCATCTTGTGACGCTTCGTGCAACCATAGTCGTGGACACGTTTGTTTTCCCCTAGTGTTTTAGAGGAAAAAAATGATTGAAAAGGTAACTAATTCGTAATAATGCCGCGGCAAGGCATTTACACCAGAAGTGGAACGCACGATGTTTCTGAAATAACAATTTTTTGCTTGCCTGCTTCATCTTGTTCCCGCTAGATGGCGTCACCTATCCAGCCTGTCGGGGTATTTATGTCAAGGCTTCTCACGTTTTTACCGCTTCGGCATTCTAATTCTAGGTCACTCTAGTGACTCTAGCCGCTGAAACAAAGTGATCGCAATTACCGCTCGCACTTCGGCTTATTTTTACTCGGCGGCTGGAGCCTCGGCAAAGCGGGTATCCCGAGTAGCCGCGAACGAATGTGGATTTTCGAGATAGGGCCGTAAACGTAAAGCTAATCCGGAGAGTAGTTCACGTTCCGTAAGGGCCCGCGTATGCGAAGATTCGTTCCGGCAACTCGTAACACGGTAACGTAAAGCTAAAAGCCCACAATACAAGCTAAAATCGCCCAATAAAAGGCATGGTTGCACTACAACGCCAGCACCTGAAGCTGTTGTCGTCGCAAGTCAAATGGCGTGTTTGCGTATAACAGTTGGCATAAATATATAGCCTGAGAGTGTGGCAATAAAATGCGAAGCTTCGCGAGACTCCGTGTATACTTCGCGACAAACAAGCGGTTGAGAGAAGTACACAGTTGATAGACTTTACATTTTCAGTTTTATGCTGACAACGAGACTGACAGCGAGCTAACGCCGCTGCCTCCCCTACCCCCTCATCTCTACCTTGTCACTGGCTGATTTTGCCGGGAGGACAGTTATCGCAATCGGGTCCGGTAGTTTGAATTTGTGTTTAATCTCAGAGCAAACGGACGTTATCAGCTCGGGCGGTGTTGTCTTTTCAAAGGGGAGGCGACTCTTCCGCAAAAAATATTATTATTAATATTGATATTAATAATAACAATGATAATAAAGAAGAAGAAAACACACCTCCGGGCAAAAAAGAAAAAAAGAAAAAAAACTGGCCTTTTAGCTAGCGCAAAGGGAGCACGGCAAAGCCTGTGTTTTCGTGAGAGACTCATTGCCTTGACGTTTTCAGATGTATATATTGTTACCTTCTATTCTCTTTCGAACATCACCACTGGTTCTGCACGCCTATACTCATTTCACTAACATGTCAGAACGCGCAACGACCCGTCGGTACCTACATAACCCCGTTTCCTTTCAGACGGCGCCGTAGCGTTTGGTGGCGCAGTGGTTAGCGTGCGCGCATGGTGATTAAGTGGTCGCGAGTTCGAATCCTGTGTGTTTGTTGCAAATTTTCTGAAATTTCTTTCTGAACGAGATGTCTGTGTATAATTTGTATATCCAAACAAATATGTGTATAAACCTCAATGTGCTCTAGAAGTCAATCAAAAACGAATTTTTTTTTTGGCCCAAGAAGAAACTAAGGAGTAACGGGAAGGAGCATCCGTTGCTCCCTTGAGGAGCATCAGAAAGGAGTAACAGTTGGTCCTCAAGGAGAGCAACGGTTCGTCCCCTTGCCGTTGCTCCTTTTAGGAGAGTAATGGGAGTGGCAAAGCACTTGCTCCCTCAAAGGAGGAACCCCTATACCCCCGTTCCTCTCTTTTGGCTTAGAGTGCACGTTGGCGTTCTTTCAATGGTACGTTCTGTTTCAAAGATGCAATTTCTTTTTCTAGTTTCCTCTAGCGACACGATTGCGCGAATATGCGGGGTGCCCGCCGTCACAATTCTCACAGTGAGGTTCAGAGGCACAGCTGTCTGCTGCGTGGTCATTTGCACCGCATTTAGCGCACGTCAACTGACCGCGGCAGCTCTGTGAGCCGTGACCGAACGTTTGGCATTTAAAACAAGGGCGAAAATCGGGGACATTTGACCTAACAACGAATCTTGATGTAGCTTGTCTGGATAAGCTCTAGTAGGTTGGTCATCGCAAAGGTCAGGAGAAGATGGTTCGTCGGAATTTCAGTGTCTTCCCGTCTTGCTTTAGTTCTTTGCACATCGATCACGTGTTCCTCCTCCCGTCCTTCGAGAGGTCCCGTCACAGTGAGTTTCAACAGGCCTTCATTCCATATTGAGCCATGAACTGTGTTCAGTGATCGGTGATTAGTAATAGAAAGTGGGACCTTTCCCAATACCACAAGGTTGGAGAGCTTTCTATGCTGTGTGTGGTCGCACAGCTGTAGCAGCAAGTAACCAGAAGCTATCTTTGCTGCCTCGTATCCCGAAACTAATGGTGCGGAGAGCGATTTCGCCACAAGGAATAGTGAGAATGCACGAACTGTCTTTTCCGGGTCTTCAATATGCAATACGTGTAACTTGGAGAAGCTTTCTGTTGTTTTAAAGGGAAAATTTGATGCTCCTTCGGCGCGCCACCTCTTCAGAGGGGGACGAGCAAGAAATGGAGGGTATGCTAATTACATGACACCGATAATGCATATCCGGCAATGATGCCTGCCACCCACCACCCATGGCACGCGACGACATGGCAAATTAAACATACGCGTGCTCGTCAGCACTACATCATTACTATAACGCAATATGAGTAACACAGGTTGGCTATCTCACAAAAGGTTAACCCTTGCTACTACAAAAGTAGAAGTAAACAGCGGGGCGGAGAATGCAAGAAATATTTCACAGTGGGCGAGAAAGACGACGAGAGGGACAGGAAACGTGTTCCCCTGAGTGGGGCAGCCAAGGAGTGCCGTTTACGCGAAGCCGGGGCCAAAGGTTGCCTCTGTCCCAAACGCCCGGCATCAGCTCAAACCCCCGAACTCCCTTTGACCCTGACACGGCTAAGCAACGCATGGCAAGGCATGGTCTGTGGTGATGCCGCTCACCAAACCTATGGGATAGTGCAAAATGGGAAAACAACAAGGACAGAAACCTTGAGACATGATAACGTTCGTGTGGATGATAAAATGTTTACCTGGAGTGACGCCCAGAACCTGAGAATGAACGTTGCGAACATCCAAGTTGCTTTTAAAGACAACTGGCTTGCTCAAAAAAGTTGCAAAGAACTAACAATGCTCAATGTAAGCGTGCGCAGTATTGTTTAGGAAAGCGACCGATTAGAGGCGATTGCTTCACGATACTCCCCCGTCACATATTTGTGATAAGCGTCACCTGGTTACATGACGATACTCGCGACGCGATCGTTTTCCCCCCTTCTCATTGTGTTTTTCTCCGTGACAAGGGGAGGGGGTGTGGCTATCTTGGCCAGGGAACATAGTGCTCTCGCACTTTTGTGTCAAGCAGGAAATATATAATTTGTTACTCTAAAGCTTACATGCTGGAATGTGTCATTACCGCTATTTGGCCCTGTCTACTGCTCTCCTGACTCGCCTCCGCAGTTCTTGCGTTACCTGCGCGAACGCATGGCACCGTTTCCTCATGGCAAAGTTTTTCTTGGGGATCTTAAAGGGGTCATGAAGCACCCCTTGGGCTGGTTGAAAAAACACATCCTGCGGAAAGCTGACACGGCTATGAACTGCTCTGCCAAATATTACAGTCGTGCGCGCCGCGTCATGGCCACAAGCGGAGCGCGAAGTTGCCGTTTCCCCAGGCACCCTCTTTTCAAACAGAGGCCGGTTCTCACTCTCGTCGGTGGGCGGGGCGTCTGTCCGTTTACGTCGCGGATCTGTCAGTTTACGTCGCAAGAGACATAGCATGCTTATTGGCCGATAGCCGACGTAAATCGAGAGCGGCGTTCGGATCAGATGCGCTTCTTGCCGCGGGGTGCCGCCACTTGCCGGCGCCGCACTCCTCAGTACACGGTAGCCGCACTCACGCAAGCGAATCACAGCGGGAGAGCGATCGCGTTTCATGACGCGCGCTGACGCAACTTCTTTCCCCCATGCCATCCCTCCCTGTCTAGCTTCCAGTGCGCTCGTCGGCACGAGAAAAGAGAGAAAGCGCTGGGAGCGTGCGCCAAACCCCTGTAACTCCGCTGATTCTTGACGGATTCGAGAAATTTTTGCGGCAATCGATTCGGGAGGCAGTACACTCCGATACTGAGGTCATTAGATCATTACTTGGAAAAGTGGTTCATGACCCCTATAAACTACCGGAAATTCAATGGGAGCATGGATCGCTCAACAAGATTTAAATTCAAATGCGGATTACTTAAGCGATGTTGTTTTTAGTACCACAAGTTGAAAGAATCTGTCAATAAACCGACACGCATTGCGGTCAGTTCAGCGACTATGCTTGGTTTTGACTTTATCAGCAAAACTTTTGATGGATATTCTGTATCTCTTAAACTGGTTGTTTCGGATCAATGCATGGTGCATTTTTGTTGTCGACTGCAGTCAAGTAGCAACAATCGATACAAAAAGGTTGCCGTCGAGGATTTCTCGCACGCCAGAGACGAGAGTGTTTTCGACTATCTAGACTTATATCAGTGATCGTCGTGGTAAGGATGTTACTGACCACGACGAAGCTTAGAAACATATGCATACATTATCTTACTAATTTCATTTGTAAAGGAAAAAAATGGGGCTGCTACGCTGTAGTGGTGCGGAGACTTTGGAGTGGTGGCCTAGCCCTCCTCCTTTACCCCACCCTCAATTTTCTTTCCCACCACCTCGCTATGCTTCAGTGTACATGGCTGTGTTATGCTCTCCCCTCTTGCTTTTCCTCCTCCGTTTCCCACCATCTTGCTACACGTGGCTAAGCTAAGCTTGCTTTCACTCTCCCTTTCTCTGCGCTTCCTTCGCTTCGCTCTCTCCCGGCAATGTCTTCGCTTTCCCTCGCACCTGCTGTACTCGGTAGTGGGGCCTGCCGAATTCCTGTGGCCCATACGCGATCGAGTCTCTACGCACGATGTACATGAGAACTGCAGCCTAATTAAACAACTATCCTGTTAAAACAGCTAAGGAAACTAAGGCGAGAAGCCTAGCATCTTGAAAGAAATATGAGGCGCTTAAGACGGCAGGGTGCCCTTTATAATACTGTTCAAAAATTAAACCTCAGTTAAACCGATTGTTGGGAAATGCCACGAAGCCAGACTTTATGCGGTCAGCTACAGAAAAGTTTTGGTGGTTCTTCAACAAAAAAGCGAAACGAGTGGGCCAACTTAACAAGGTGTGGGTTCGAGCTAGTTGGTACTCCATGATCAACAGTTGTTGCGCAAAATTTTGTCACACATTTTCTGAGACAATTTTCCGTCCGTGTATGTTTCGTCCGTTGTCTGAGAAAATTTTGCGCAAGAAGCGTTGAGAATTGGCCAAATTGTGCACGAGAGATGCCTGGTACTCGAGAAGCAAGGTAGCGCGGTTTATTTGAACAATCATACGCGTGCGCAGAGGGGAGGCATTGGGCGGTACCCCACCCCCCCTAGTCACCTATGAAGAGGGGGGCGCAAAGTCTGCCCCATACATTGACTTAATAGGGAGGGGGGGGGCACGATAAACCTTCGCCCCCCCCCCCCCCCTGAAGCGGAACCCTGCGCATGCCTATGTGAACAACTGCAGTGAAAGCTCGATTTACCGAGGCTACGACCGCACTCGAATCATTTCATTAAATCGAGAAAGATATTTAGGCCCTTCAAAATCTAAAATTGTATCCTAGCGACGGCCCCAAGTTACCGCGGCATTTTATGCACCTGCGCATGCGAGAAGTGGTTGTATCAACCATAAGTGGTTGATACAGCCGAGGGAAACAGTCAGATGAAGCTATGACAACTGCCGAAGACGGGAAAACGAATACCATGATAGTGCGAGCACGCAGAGCAAGAAAACTTTTATGGAAACGATCAATGCCATTTGTCGCATACACCATTAAATAACGAAACCCACCACCGCGCTCCTGTGGAATCATGTACAGGGACGACAGATAGCCGCCGCCCCGTAGCACCATTTGGCATGTCAACGCGCTATTGGCGAGAAAAGCAATAACTCGCCCGGCGCGCTCTCTCACTGTACTCTTCTTCATCTTCTGCTTCTCTCCTCGAACATATGCCCCGGTGCGCACTCTCCCGCTGCGCCAAGTTGTCCGGCGTGGGATGCAATAACCCGGATCGGCGAGAGAATAGGTAGAGAGAGAGAGAGAGGAAGAAAGAGAGAAAGAGATAGTGGGTCACCGTGTCCAGTGACATCTAGTGGGTCTGTCTCTAGCACGCATTCCTCGTGGACGCCGTTCGCCCTCGGGATCCGTGATTGAGCTGTTGATAAAGCTACCGGTCGACTCTAAAGGCTCTGTTATACTCCGACGTCCGACGCGAGCGCCCGCGAGGACGTTGCGTTTCGTCACGCCCAGCCGGCGACGCTACGCCAGGCGCAAATCGGTCTCCGCTACAGTCGAGCCGGCTCCAACGCGCCGGTGCGATCACATCTAGAGGAGCGCATGCGCAGTAAAGCGAAGAACGCCCGCGCCACCTGTCGGGAACCGACGAAACAGCCCGCGAAGCAGGTTCCTCTACATGCGAGCATGGAGGAAGGAAAACTAACCCCCGTATTCTAGAACGTCCCTTCACTCAACGCTCCACCTTGACTTGAGAAAGTCGATGGGAGCGCCGTTTCTAGGCGGAACAAATCACTGCATATCAGCGATTATCTGCAGCGATTCTTGAGAAGCGCGGCTCATTTTCGGTCGAACAGCGGCGCTGTGCTCGACTTGTTCAAGTGAAGGACGAGATTCGAGTCGAGGAGCGTTTGTGAATACGGGGGTAAGGAGAGGTCCTCGCTATCCGAGCTGCAGCGCAAAAAGTGTGGCGGAAGTCACGTGGTTTTTTTCGCAACGGCTGCTGGGATTCCACGGGCACGCCGCCGGCTCGTGTACTCTGCTCCACCACCACAGAGCCGGCCACAGAGTTGCGAATATGCATTTTGATGCGATCGTTTCGTTTCGCGGATGACGCACGGTTTTCGAAGCCTACAGTGAGCGTCCGTCTTCACGATTGTGTGTTCAGTTCATTCAGCATGCAGACGCAAGTGGTTGTTTTCGAAGCCCGCTACAGCTTCTCCGCAAAGGCGTCGCGCCGCAGCTTCCTTGTTAGCCTTTGGCACCGTGCTGTTGTGTCCCTTAGCGGTGAAATGCTACATTTCCGAGAAAAAAGAAACGACACCTCTTAATGTGGGAGACGGCGGTGACCCGTTCCCGCGCACGACGGTGACAACGATTGGAAAGCATTGGCCCGGAGCGCTCAGCGAAGGTTCCAGCGTCAAGGGTTGAAAAGACGTGCCTGACCCAATATTGTTTCACTCAGTCAGGTGATTTGTAAAGCAACTTGGAGCGCTCGGGCTCGGATTTTTTACCTTTTGTACGCGGTAAGTTTATGTGCGCCAAAGTTATCTTCTATGCGGTCGTAGACGACCGACCCGTGCCACTGTAGGCTCGAGTGCCACGACGTTCGTGCAAACGTTAAGACACACACAGGCCGGGGATAATCTGAAGGCGCCGCATGCCCCTACGTAAGAAGACCAATTCAGATGTTGCTGTTAGATTACGTCGCGTAGAGTTACTGTATATGCTACCTTTAGGTAGCATATAGGGACTCTAAAATGTCGCGTGCCCTGAACTTACCGTTTCTCCTGGAAAAAAAAAAAAGCGATCGAGCTGTCCGCGGCGACCATCCTGCCGAATTGCACCATTGATTTCTTGCATTCAGCTGAATAAACATGAAGCAGAAAGTTGGAAATTTATTGGACAGTCTCCAGGGCGCAGTTATTGCGGTCTCTCACCAGGGCAGGGACGGCATCCTCGTGGAGGCGAACTACCAGCGGCGACGCCCGATTGAATTGTTCAAGTGCAAAGTGTTTTGAGCACACGCAAGCCGACTTCGCCGGTTCCCAGTCGCGTTGACCGGGTCTTATGGCTTCGATCCATAGCCTCCGACGATGGGGATCTTTGGGAAAGCTGTTTGAAAGCATGCAACAATACATACGCGCATTCGCATACATTAATAACAAATGGACAAACAGCCACGAAAAATTGAAACACCGCGCAACCACGACGTGCACAAAGAAGACGAAAAGACAAACACCAGCGCAATGATCGTGTCGTCTGCGTCGTCGTTGCGCTATGTTTTAATAGTCAAGGAGAGTCACCAACTGGCCCAGCTTTCCATTCCTCTACAGCATGTTCTACAGCCATGAATAAAGCAGAGGAACACTACGCTCACGCATGCAGTATCGTGCATTATGTTCTGAGAGCTAGCGCATGCGTTTACTTTCGATCATGCGTCAAATACAAAGCAAATGCAATACGCTTACGCGTGGAAGGTGACGCCCGGTTCCTTTCATATCGCGCGCGAGCGGCGCCCGGGCACACTGCAAGAAGGCATTGCCGCTCCTTTGTTCTTCCTTCGATACAATGACATGCTTCGTTATTCGGCTCGTCTGTCAGCTGACGGCGCCCCGACGCTCTGCAGGCGCGACGTGATAGTCTGCTAGCCGCTAACGACGCATGCGTCAGCGAGTTAGCGTGCCCAACCTTGCGAGAAGGAGCCTTCTCGACCCTTCCCTACTTCCGGCTTCAAGAAATGTGACGTAACTGCCTCTCCTTATTTTATTCCTTCCTCCATGACATGCGAGTGTCCGGCGCGGCCGGCGCGAAGCCTCCCAAGCTCGGCCAGGGGGCGCTGCGTCGCACGCGTTTCGCCGCCTTTCTAGCAAAAACCGGTCGCTCCTCTCCCCGCACCTGCCTTTTGACTGCGCTGTCTCAGCACGTTCACGCACCCTGCACGCGCTGTTCTCTGCTCGACGTGCACGTGCAGCTTCACGTGTCGCTTCCTCTGAAGGTTTAGAAAGATCCCAGCGATGGAAAAAACGTTTTCACGGTGGGAATCTCACCAGAGGAGGACGGTTCATCGACCACCTTTTCGGGACCGAGCAGGTCGTCAAGGACGATGCTGTTTGTGCGAGCGCTACGTGCGTGCCGATGCTGAACGGGCACATTTCTTTGACATGAATAGGGTGGTGGCTGCGCGAGTTGTGTAATTATGTTACCGGTAAAACGCTCAGTGTGAAGAGCATAAATTTACATCTGCCCTGTTGAGTCACTGGCTGCATTGCAATGCGCAGTGTTCAGTTTCGTGGGAGTTTCACTTTTGCCGAGGTTTGCATCGAATGATAACAACGTCGGATCGCAAGTTTAATGTCACCTTGGATTTTTTAGAGCTCCCTTTGACAGCATAATGATACGCGCAAAAAAAAAATCATGCCCACTTTGACCATGCATGTTTCTTGCAGAGGCGTGTTTCATTTCGAATAATATCGACGCCTGATCACGCACCGTGTTCGCTTATTCTAATGTCGCTTTGGTTGTTTCGACAGCTCGCTTGGTCAGCATCATACTATACAGGGGCGTAACCAGGGAGGGGGGGGGGGGTTGGGGGGGTTCAAACCCTCCCCGAAAATTTTCAATTTTGCTTGCGTATATGTACACGCACACATACAAACGCACGCACGAACATAAAGTATGGTTGGACCCCCCCCCCCCCCCCCCGAAAAAAATTTCTCGCTACGCCCCTGATACTATACAATACCCACTGGGATTGCGCATGTTTATGATTATGCCGAGATTTGTGCCCGATGATAAGCGCATCTCAATTCGCGAAGCCATGGAAAATTTAATTGCCGCCTTGGTGGGGGACTTCGAATTAATTTCGGCCACCTGGGGTTCTTTAACCTGTACGTAAATCTAAGTACGCCGTTGTTACTGCATTTCGCTCCCATCGAAATGCAGCTGCCGCATGCGTGAATCGAACCCATGACCACGATCTTAGCAGCGCAGCACTTCAGCCTGCTAAGCAATCACGGCGTGTCGCATGCAAGGCCAATATAAACGCTCAGTGCAAACATGTAGCTTAATTCTGTTTACAGGGAGCCGCGACGGGAAATGTACCGCAATCAACTGAATTAAACACTTAGTACTCACGGTACGTTATTTAAACTGTGGTGTATTAAGCCCACATGCTCCGCTGCTGTCACATTACAAATGGTTGACTCGGAAAAACAGCGCGCAATCTCGAAACGTACAGCGGCTGTCTATTTGTTGTAGCTTCGGTTCACAAACGCACTTCTCTTTCAAATGAGCACGATCATCGAGCTTCTGCCTCTTAATAGTTCGTAATACTGTGTACGACAAAAATTGCTTCAAGGTGACAAGACCGCGAAAGCATCGCGGCGAACTGCCATAATCCACTCTTGACGCCTCTGCTCCTCGCACTGCTTGCATTGGAAACGGTAGAACTTGACGGGTAGTTTTCGGCTCTTCGTCATTTTTAAACGTTTGTGACAGTTCACAATGCAACAGGACTGTGTGCCTGCTTTCGAGTACGACGAAGGAACGGCACCCATAGCGTGAAAAATGCGAGATAAAAGCCCCGGAGAGCACGTTCTCCGCGCGCGCAATGGGAAAACCAAGCAAGAGCGACCCGTCCGAGCTACCGGAGCTTTCCCCTCTCTCCGCTGGGGCGGCGGACGGCGCTGCGCAAACTTGAGCGTTGGAGGCCAGCAGCCGTCGGCCGCGTCGACGGTCAGCCGGACTATAGAAGGCTGTTTTTTGCTGACGTAACGTCGCCGTGACGCGCGCGCGCGCTCATCGACGTTACGCTGGAGTATATCAGAGCCTTTACGCCGGCGTTCAATAAACGCCTTTACACTGCTGATCGTTGCAAGTCTGGCTATTGGTTGATTCAGTGTGGCTTTTCTCAAGGTAGCCTTATTGATCCGTTCCTCTTTAATGTCTATGCAAATGACAATGTGGACTGATCTCGAAGCATTAGATTTAATAAATACACTGATAACATGTCTTTTCCTGAGAGGCTCCTCTGAAGGTCTATTGAAATGACAATGTGGACTTATCTCGAAGCATTAGTTTTATTCAGTACGCTGATAACACAAGTATTTTCCTCAAAGGCTCCTCTGAAGGTCTATGCAAATGACAATGTGGACTTATCTCGAAACATTAGTCTTATTCAGTGCGCTGATAACACAGGTCTTTTCCCTAAAGGCTCCTCTGAAGGTCTATGCAAAAGACAATGTGGACTTATCCCGAAACATTAGTCTTATTCAGTACGCTGATAACAAAAGTCTTTTCCTTTGAGATTCATCTGAAGGTCTATGCTAATGACAATGTGGACTTATCCCGAAACATTAGTTTTATTAATACGCTGTTAACACGAGTCCTTTCCTTAGAGGCTGCTCTGAATGTCTACGCAAATGACAATGTGGACTTATCACAAAACATTAGCTTCATTCAGTACGCTAACATAATTCTTTTCCTTAGAGGCTCCTCTGGAGGTCTATGCATGTTTCACTTTTTGAGCGCACAAATTAACGAGGACGAAAAACCACGCGGACACAGCGCTGATCTCTTCACGGGTTTCCTGCAACCGCTTGCATTCACGCATGAAATGCCGCAAAAGAACGCCTTACATTTTCTTGAAATCAGAATGTCCTCCGAGCGAGACCAGGTCTGCTGGGCGTACGAGCCAATAAGCCGGTTCTGCCGTTTTCTTCTGGCCGCACCACGTTAGTTAAAAGCAGTGTTGGCGGTAACGCGTTACAAGTAACGGCGTTACCGGTAACGCGTTACTTTTTTCAGTAACTAAGTAACGTACTCGTTACTATTTCGGAACTGTAACGGGTAACGTACTTTCGTTACCATTTTACGGTAACGTGAGGTATCACGTTACTCGTTACTTTCAATTTCAATTATACTCGCAGTCTTACACAAAATTCATTCATCTTGTAGGAGTGCCTTTCTCAGGGCTCTCCCCGGCGTTATTTTGCCGCTGCGGTGGACTGCTGTCGGTCCGCCAAGCATTGACAAAGCGACATCGCATGGACGTGTCCTTTTTTGCGCGGGAGAAATCTCAAGGGGGAGCGAATTGCCGAAATTTCATAAGCGGATTTACTATAATTTCGGCTACCTTGCTATCGAGGTTCAAGTTGTCGTTGATTGTCGATGAAGCGAAGTGTATGCGGTCCTTGTAACCGTCAAAAGCGAGCTGTCGAGACCTGCTCGACTTGCGAACATGCAAGACGAGCAGATCTGCAATAACTATTCGGGTGCACTTGTGAAAACCATTGTTCGTTTGTTTGTCTGTTAAGATATGTAATTGTATACCTAACTGTAAATACTGCACTGACCTGAATGTTTTATTATTAAAGGGGTACTGACACAAAAATTTTGGCCTCGCCTTTTTTTGCTGCAATGTGTTGCTGGGGGCCTGTTAGTCATAACACGGCACATCGTTTGCTGCAGCGCGTGACAGATAATTAATTACAGGCTCCTCATTACCGACCAGTGTCAGTTTCGGTTTCAAAAACGACAAGCCTCCGGGTGCAACTATCACCACCTAGCGGCTGCAGCGCTCAACACGTCAGCACACAGAAGTGTGACGCACTTCCGCGCTGTTCGCGTCGTCTCCTCGCATTCGCACGCTTGCCGCACGTGCTGCGCGATGTCGTCGCCATCATCGTCCTCGTTGTCGTCGTCCTCCTCATCGTCGTCTGTTGGCGACGATTTCCTTGAGACACCAACAGCGCAGCGGCGAGCGCGTCAAAACAAAAATGGCGGCTACGACGTCATCACAACTTGTTGTACCGGCTACAACGGTTACGTAGGGGAAGTAGGGGGGTCACCTCGGGTCACCTCCGAGGGTGTCAATGCAATAGGTGCGCCCTGTAATGCTGGATCGCGCACGCGAACTTCAGTATTCATATAAAATACCTTCCAAGCTTTATTCGCTGTCGATATTTCGCAGATGGTACACGCACGTACACGGAAATCGATCCAGCAGGCTATCTCGGCCGCGAAATTTTGTGTCAGTACCCCTTTAACACTGGACCGGATACTAGCCTTTCCTGGCTATCGGTCCAGATATCTGTATAAGCATGATTGTAAGAAAAAATGAAAATAAAAGCACTTGACTTGAAAAAGACTCGGTGTGAGCTCCAGCACAACGGAGGATGTCTTCTTCACAAATCCCTTCTGAACATAATCGCCAAATGAGGATGAGCGGCTGTCTGCCTGTGGTGCCGCATGGCATCGCCACGAACGGGCTCAAGGAAATCTCTCCGCGCTTTCACTAGCTTTTCCTGAAAGCATGGGGGGCAGCCAGAAATTTTTTTCGAGGGGGGGGGGGGAAGGTTTCAACCATATTTTATGTATGTCGGTGCGTGCGTTTTGTGTAACGTGTATATATACGCAGCCAAAACTGAAAATTTTCGGGGGGTTTGAACTCCCCCCCCCCTGGCTACGACTCTGCAATGTGAATACAGGAGTACCATATATACACTCTAATCACGGTAACGTTTACGACAGCATAAAAAGACATGTAACTTATAATTTATAAGTTACATGGCTGTTACAGCAATTTTATCTTTGTGTTTTCTTCATTTCCCTCTCTCATAAAGGTTACATCGACAGTAGCGTGCCAAGTTAAAAGCTAAAGCACCGGGATGAGCATTGTAACCTTTATATTGTAACTTAGCGCAATGACTCATCCGTCAGGGGACCTACACTATGGAGTGGAAGTTTATTCATCGATGTGTCACATCGCGATCTGTCTTGTTCAAGGCTGGCTTCATCA